>NC_079189.1:50473787-50693787 GCF_029499605.1 Hyla sarda
AATCTTATAGTCAAATATAAAAACACACTACATTAAAAGGGGTTATCCAGGATTAGAAAAAACATAGCTGCTCCCCCACCAAGAAACAGCGCCACACTTGTCCTCAGGTTGTGTGGGGTATTACAACACGGCACCATTCACTTCAATGGAACTGAGCTGCAATACCACACACAACCTGAGGACAGGTGTGTCGCTGTTTTCAGTAAGAAAACACTTATCATCTTCCTTTCTATTTATTTATTTTTTTTTATAAGCACTTAAAGGCTAGAAACAGATTCCACTTTTGTTTTAATGACTTCTTTTTTAAAAATCTTAATCCTTCCAGTACTTATCAGCTGCTGTATACAATAAAGGAAGTTCTTTTATTTTAGAATTTCCTTTCTGTCTGACCACAGGGCTCTCTGCTGACACCTCTGTCCATGTCAGGAACTGTCCGGAGCAGGATAGGTTTGCTATGGGGATTTGCTCCTTCTCTGGACAGTTCCTGACATGGACAGAGGTGTCAGACAGAAGAGAAATCCCAAAAGAAAAGAACTTCCTGTGGAGCAATTCCAGCTGATATGTACTGGAAGGATTAAGATTCTTTTTATAGAAGTAATTTACAAATCTGTTTAACTTTCTGGTACCGGTTGATTTAAAAAAAGACAAAAAAAAAAGTTTTCCACCGTCGTACCCCTTTAAGGATTTGTATTAAAGAATTGGGGCTGCAGAAAAAACGCCAATATCTATACACACACAGTATTTTCTTCTGGTGGTTTTCTCAGCAGAACAAATTTCTTTAAAAAAAACACTGCGCCCTCAGCATGCCGCTTTTTGAGGCTAAAAATGGCAAAAAAAAAATTTACGCCAAAAAAAATAAAATAAAAAAATAGGTATAGTGTTTCATATTTTCCTATTGGATTCCAGCTCCGTAATAGTATTTTACTGACATATTTTTTTATGTATTTGAATATACCCTCAGGTCTCGTTCTTAGGGTACGTTCACACGAGCGGATTTACAGCGTATTTTACTGGTGAAGGCCCCGCTCTATGCTGTCTTTACATGTGCCTGCTGGTAGTGGCAATACGCCGTGACGAGCAGACACAGTGCAGCGATGTGCGCGGCGTACTCCCACATCTTGGCCACTCTCCCTGCTCTGAGCTAGGCAGAGAGCTCCCGCGATGTGCGAGTATACTGCGACTCGCACATCGCAGTCTGTCTGCAGGTAGCGGCGTATTGCCGCTACGAGCAGGCACATGTAAAGACAGCATAGAGCGGAATGAACAATGCAAGAGGAAACGGGCGTCCTGCACTCACCGTGTAAGTACTGGTCAAACGACTCCCATCTCGGGTGATTCCTCCAGAGGGATCCTAAAGACTGTGCGGGGCGCTCAGAGGCAGAGCCTCTGAGCGCCCCGCACAGTCTTTAGGATCCCTCCGGAGGAATCACCCGAGATGGGAGTCGTTTGACCAGTTCTTACACGGTGAGTGCAGGACGCCCGTTTCCTCTTTATTGTTCATTTTGCTGATTATCGTTTGCATTGTCCTAGCACCGCCGAGTAAGGTTTATCTGGTCTTCTGCCTGGCGTGAGTATATCCATCTCGTGGTTGAGGGTCATAGGTATCGGTGCCACTGTTTGCCTCTTAATTTGGATTTTGACAGCATAGAGCGGGCCTTCACCAGCGGATCCGCAGCTAATTACGCTGCGAAAATCCGCTCGTGTGAACGTACCCTTACAGTGGAATTTCTGAGCGGAATCTGGTAGAAAAATTTCTGCTTTGAAATTCTGTAGCAGCAAAGTCCCAAGGTTTTCAATGGGATTCTGCTGCATCGGGCACCTGGCCGAATGCCGCCCGGAGATGGGCATTTCTGGACGTCCTAGCTAAGTGAAGATACCCTTAGTTTGCTACACTGTATCATTGAGTTGAGGCTGGTGAGCTCACAGAGCAGTGTTTCCCAACCAGGGTGCCTCCAGCGGTTGCAAAACTACAACTCCCAGCATGGGAGATACCCTGGCTGGGAAACTTCTGTGAGCGCAAAGCGTATATTTTTATTTTAAAAACTTTATAGAACGATTAAGCCATATTAACCTAAAATTTGAAATACCCTTTGAAGTAGTAGTAATATGAGATTACCGAAAACCACAGCTTCTCTGTTATTGGTTAGGATATTGCTGTGTGTGAACGCGGCGTCATGTCCTATATTTCAGTAACATCTGGCCGCTTCTTTTAAACATTTCAAAAATGCGCAGTAAAAATACCACCTAGCACCCGGGGCCTCATCCATAAATCCTGTCTGCTCCTACAGTACATGTCAGTGTTAGGCTTAGGTCACACTAGTGTAATGGATTCCCTATAGAACACTGTGATGTGACACCGACTGATCCGTTTGCTTCACTTCCAAAGGTTCTGTTGCGATTGGATACCGCAAATGATGCCGCTATATACACCTCATTATATGCATATCCGTGCATGCTGTAGGCTCTGTTCACATTTGCCTTAGGCTGGGTTCACACCACGTTTTTGCTATACAGTTCCCGTATACGTTTTCAATTTGAAAACCGTACAGAACTGTATTGAAAACCGTACTCATTGACTCTCCATTGAAGACCGTATGCCAAACGATGCATCCAGTTGCGTCCGTTTTGCATCCTGTACAGTTTTGCCAGTTTTTTCCCCCCGTACACAAAACCGTAGCCTACCACAGTTTTTGGTCTGGGTGAAAAACCGTATTGAAACATGTATAAGTTTTTTTTTTTTTGTTTGTTTTTTTAACATGTGCGTACGGTTCCATCCGGTTTGCACCATCCGGTTTTTGACTTTGCACAGTTTTTTTTTTTCTTGGAATTTCAATCAAACAAGTGAAACTTTATTCATAATGGAGAGAAAAGTTAAAAACGTACATGTTTTATTTCTTACAAAACAGATGCGACCGGACACCATTTTTCAAACCGTCTCCGGATTAAAATTTGTACACACGTTTTTATACAGTCCGGTTTTGAGGAATCCGTTTTGTTTTATCAAAAAAAACGTGGTGTGAATGTGCATTGACATCACGATTTTGCCATACTGTTTTGAATCATTTTTTGTTTAAATATTTTTTTTTTTTTTTTTAGGAAAACGTATGTTTCAAAAACTGACAAAATAGTATGCAAACTCGTGCTCATAATTTGTAACCGTATGCAGTTTGAATTTTGTCTGGTTGCATCAGTTTTTGTAAAAAAATATAAAAAAATATATATTATATATATATATATTATAATATATTTTTTTTTTAATGAAAAAAATTAGTTCCAATAAAATTTCCATTGTTTTATTGAAATTCCAAGGGAAGTAGCAAGTTCTAGTATAGTGGTCTACAACCTGCGGACCTCCAGATGTTGCAAACCTACAACACCCAGCATGCCCGGACAGCCAACGGCTGTTGTAGTTTTGCAACATCTGGAGGTCCGCAGGTTGAAGACCACTGTTCTAGTACTTTTCAGAAGGGTCAACGCTTCTACTGAGCATGTGCAAGACCAAACCATATACAAAAAACTTATGCCACTGCTGACACATATAGTTTGCGTTGACTTCAATGTTAACAAAGAAACTGATGCGGTACATATACGGGTTTGAAAAAGGACATTGTGTATTCACATCACGATTTTGCTATGTGGTTCCCGTATACTGTTTTGTATAGGAAAACCGTATGGAAATCAATATACATAGACCTCCCATACAAAAAACGTTTGCAACAAGACACATTCGGCTGTGTAAGTTTGTGGTCATGTACTGTTTTGGGTGTTCTTTTACCGTACACAAAACTGCAATCTACTACGGATTTGTGTCCTGTTTAAAAAATTGTATACGAACCGTAGATGTTTTATTTTTAACATTGAAGTCAATGAAAAACTGATGCGTCTAAAGTGCCATACGACTTTTGGGATACGCCTTTTTTCTTGTACGTGGTAAACCACACCTACTTTCCTTAGAATTTCAATAAAACAATTGGAACTTTTATTGCACTAAAGTGTTAAAGGGGTACCCCGCTGCTCAGCATTTGGAACAAACTGTGCTGGCTGCAGCAGGGATATTGCGGGGGTCCCCAGCGGCTGGACCCCCGCAATCAGACATCTTATCCCCTATCCATTGGATAGGAGATAAGATGTCCAGGGGCGGAGTACCCCTTTTAATAATGCATAGCCGGCAATAGAGGCGGTGAATGTCTGAGCGGTCCTAGTGCTGAATGATATTGTTCACCGCTGCTGCATACAGAATTTCTAAACTGGATTCTGTCGTGTGAAAAGGCCCTTAGAACATGTGAAAGGGGTTAACCAGGGAAAAACTTTTTTTTTAATATATATATCAACTGGCGCCAGAAAGTTAAACAGATTTGTAAATTACTTCTATTAAAAAATCTTAATCCTTTCAGTACTTATGAGCTTCTGAAGTTGAGGTTGTTCTTTTCTGTCTAAGTGCTCTCTGATGACGCGTGTCTCGGGAAACGCCCATAGCAAATCCCCATAGCAAACCTCTTCTAAACTGGGCGGTTCCAGAGACAGGTGTCATCAGAGAGGACTTAGACAGAAAAGAACAACCTTCACTTCAGAAGCTCATAAGTACTGAAAGGATTAAGATTTTTTAAATAGTAGTAATTTACAAATCTGCTTAACTTTCTGGAGCCAGTTGAGAGATAGATATATATATATATATAATATATATATATAATTAAAAAAGTTTTTTCCTGGAATACTCCTTTTAACATGGCAAAAATTTCAAGTGGAACCTGGCGAAAAATATTCTGCTTGGAAATCCTGTTGCAGCAGAGTTTTCAGTGGCATTCTGCTTTCGGCCTCTGCAGAAAGAATAGTCATGTTAATTCTTTCTGCGGAATCCGATCGGAAATGGATTGCAGTCTACATGTAGACGGCGAATTTCTGAGCGGTCCTAGCGGCGGAAGTATAGTATCAAACTAATTCCAAATACGTGATGTTATATATCCGTATAACACAAACCAATAACATGACCTCGTAGAGAACACTTTATTTTAATTTTTTGTGTGTTAAAGCCAATGTTTAACTCCCAGTTACAGACACAACCACTAGAGTTGGGCGAACTTACAGTAAATTGGCTCATAGAGAAACTCGCAGCTCGGCTCTCTGCATAAATCAGTTCAGCTTTCCAAGGGCTCCAGTTGAACTAAGACTGTCATCCTGGACTTTTCAAGGCAATCAGAGCCCTTGGAAAATGTATGCAGACTAAAGTACCGTATATACTTGAGTATAAGCCGAGTTTTTCAGCACGATTTTTCGTGCTGAAAACTCCCCCCTTGGCTTATACTCAAATGAACAAAAAAATAAGTTTTTTGGCTTAGCTGTGAGGGGATAGTCATCCATCTCCGCCTGTCAATCCCTTCTCAGTGGTCTTCAACCTGCTGACCTCCAGATGTTGCAAAGCTACAACTCCCAGGCATGCTGGGAGTTGTAGTTTTGCAACATCTGGGGGTCCGCAGGTTGAAGACCACTGCGGCCTTCGTCATCATCCAGACCCCCCTTTTGTTTTCTTCTCGCCTCCCCTCGGTGGGAAGGAAAGGTGAACTGGTCAGGGCCATCTATGCTGTAGAGACCGTTCGGTGGGGAGGGTTAGACGTTCTGGGCTGTCCATCTTCACCAGGAGGCCCTCTTCTCCGCTCCAGGCCGGCCCTGGACTAGTGACATTGCGTTGACGACGCACAGGGACGTCCCTGCACATGAACGTCCCTGCGTGGTGGCGTCAATGCAGCGTCACTAGTTCGGGGTCGGAGCGGAGAAGAGGGCCTCCCGGTGAAGATGGACAGCCCAGAACGACTAACCCTCCCCACCTGACGGTCCCTGCAGCATAGATGGCCGAAGATGGACGGCCCAGACCAGCTCACCCTTCCTTCCCACCGAGGGGAGGTGAGTAGAAAACAAAAGGGGGGGTCTGGATGATGACGAAGGCCGCAGTGGTCTTCAACCTGCGGACCTCCAGATGTTGCAAAACTACAACTCCCAGCATGCCCGGACAGCCGATGGCTGAAGACCACTGAGAAGGGATTGACAGGCGGTGATGATGACGGGGGTCTGGATGATTACATGGGGGATGATGCATTTCCCACCCTAGGCTTATAGTCGAGTCAATAACTTTTCCTAGGTTTTTGGGGTGAAATTAGGGGCCTCGGCTTATATTCGGAACGGCTTATCAACAGTCGAGCTGCGAGGTTCACTACGAGCCAATTTATTGTAAGTTCTCTCAACTCTAACAGCCTCGATTAAACGTGGGGTTGTTTCTACAAGGGGTGAAGCAGAATCTTTTTTTCTATTCCTAAATAGTACTTTAGTTATAACTTACCAAATCTGAAAACCAGCGAGTCTCCATCATATCATGCTGTTTACTGTATATGTATTATAGGATTTAGAGGAAAGGTAATGGCTGCGGTATGACTGGAGAGGAGGTTGGGACACGTGTCTGTCCTGAAGGGATTTGGTAATGATCTCATCAGCAGGTGATTCCTGATAGACTTCACATTCCAGGACAAAGCATCTAATTGTGTATTGTACCAAGACTCCCACCTGTTGGGAGCTGGACGTCCACGTAAGATATCTGGTGGCTGGAAGTGGTCAACCTGATCAGCACCCATTTTTATTTTATTTTATTTTATTTAAATTACTTGCCACATTTTTGCTGAATATACAAAAATCTCAGCAAAAGTACTCAATGCCAAAACGTGCAGGGGTAAAGTAGTCCAGTTTAGAAAAATGTATCCCCAATCCGAAGGATAAGTGTCAGATCGGATGTGCGCGCGCGCAACCGCTGGGACACCCCGTGATCTCCTGCCCGGTGCCCTGACCCGCATGCACTGAGCTCTGTCGTCGATCGCACAAATCGGTGATTGGCACATGCACTGCGGGAGAGCCTGCTGTGTGCATGAGGAGAGCCAGAATGCTGTGCTGGAGTTCACAGGGGGGTCCCAGCAGTTGGACACAATTTTCTAAACTAGATAACCCCTTTTAAATTCAGACTGCACTCTGCTATGAGCACTGGATTAGTATATCTCTCGACCTCCATTCTGTGCACAAGTATAGCTGGGGCACCGTGCAGGAGTCTAGCAGTTGGACCCCCGCAATTAGAAACTTATCCACTATCTTGTAGATACAAGATAAGGTTTTTTTTTTTATTTCTTTTTTTTCCTCAAACCCGGAGTACCTCTTTAATATTCTCCCCATCACGGATATTTTTCAGAAAATTTCCATTTTTTTCTCTAAAAGAAAACCTTTTTTTTGCTTGGCTTCAAAATTTATCTAGTTGTGTTTCAGCTGCCTCACCGTTTTGTTCTCAAAGAGAAAAGCTGCCGCCAGAGCTCTCTGGCAGCGGCTTACCCCTCCTCCCCTTTACTGAAAATATTAGAACGGCCATGCTGAACGTTCATATCTATGGGGCAGTCTGGTCAGACAGCTGTTGGCCGGGCAAACGTTCATCTGACAGCTATTGAAGGTGTATAGGTGTATGACAGTCTTTGTGTGTATGGACAGCGTTACACCACTGTCAATAAGAATCCGTGCCTCCCAATAACCCCATTTTGTTGGCTACACAGCTAGGGGTGTGAATCGCCAAGAATTTGGCGATTCGATTCGAATCGCGATACCAGTGTGGCGATTCGATATATCGCGATATATCGCGATACCGTCTAGGTGACGATACATCGCGATATATCGCCCACCTGGGAGCATTCATAGATCCCAATAGACGCCGCTGTCAGCTTTGACAGCGGCGATCTAGTACTCCGGTGCTCACTTTTCTCATGTTATCCCGTCCGGGCTGCAAAATAAAATAAAACACACTTTTCTTACCTGCCAACGAGCCCCCGGAGCTCCGGTACAGGTGTTGGGTCCCCGGGCTGTATTCTTCTTACTTCCTGTTAGTCCGGCACGTCACATGGAGCTTCAGCCTATCACCAGCGGAGGCGGGACATCGCTGCGGCCGGTGATAGGCTGAAGCTCCATGTGACGTGCCGGACTAACAGGAAGTAAGAAGAATACAGCCCGGGGACCGAACACCTGTACCGGAGCTCCGGGGGCTCGTTGGCAGGTAAGAAAAATGCGTTTTATTAAAAATTCCACATCCCTAAAAGAATCGATTCAAAAATATTTTGAATCGATTCTGTATCGGCAAATGAAAAATCGCGATTATCACGAGAATCGATTTTTTCTTACATCCCTATACACAGCTTCATGGCAGATGTTTTACTAAAACTTTGCATTCTAGGTGTTTTATTTTTTAACATCAAAGCCATTTGATATAAAAATACGATCCTGGGTCTTGCTTCTGTAAGGCTGCGTCCACACGGCTGTCTAGACCCGCCCCGTTCTTCTCCCGTCCCAAAAAAAAAAAAAAAAAGGACAATAATGAATGCAAACGGATTTTATCCATTTGTATCCATTTGTTATCTGTTTGCATCTGTTTGTTTCCATTATTGTTCAGTTAATAAACCCAAAAAATATATATCTTTTTTTTTTTTAGTTCTGAGTATGCTCAGAAGTAAAAACGGATACAAACAGATGACATTAAAGGGGTACTCCGCTGCGCAACGTTTAGAACAAACTATTCTGAACGCTGGAGGCGGCACAGGCAGCTCATGTCATAGCCCCTTCATGATGTCACGCCCCACCCCCTCAATGCAAGTCTATGGGAGGGGGCGTGACGGCTGTCACGCCCCCTCCCATAGACTTGCATTGAGGGGGCGGGGCGTTGACATCACAAGCTCCCGGCTCCAGCGTTCGGAACAGTTTGTTCCAAATTCTGAGCAGCAAAGTAACCCCCGTTTTCCGTAGACTTCAATGTTAAATTTTTTTTTCTGCACCGTCTTTTCTCCCGTAAAAAAAATGAAAGTGAGCGCAGATGGGTCCAAAAGGATGTGAAAGGATTGTTTAGAAGCAGCAACAACGGAACCTAAACGGGGGGGGGGGGGAAGCGGGGACAGCCGGCCGTGTGAACGCACCCTACGTCTGACCACATGTCCTTGGAATGATTATCCAGCCGTTCTATCTCCATGACTGTATGTCTATGCTAATAGTATTGTGTTTGTGCTCGGCTTTGTCTTGTTTTGGTGGGATCAGCATGGGGCTAAACTGCTGTTGAATCAGCACAATGAATGACTCCGGAGGAACAATCGGCGCCTCTAGTAATCTTCCAGGATGACATTGAAGGGGGGGGGGGGGGGGCCTGGCTGTGGATTAAGTCTATTGTGGTCTGCGTGACGGGGGAGCGGTTATAGATTATCAGACTCGTCTCCAAATTTTCGTAAATTTAAATTTTTCTTACTATCCGTGACAACAATGCGGAAGATGACAGTATTTCAACTCCGAACACAAAGAGAAACGGTTTTTCTAACGTCCCAGAACTTGATGGTAAAAAATAAAAATAGTTGTAGTCGTGGTCTCAAATCTCAAATCTTACAGTACGTTAATAAATAATAAAAGTTTTTCATGTTTTGAGAATACTTTACTCGTTTTGTATCGCAAAACAAAATGGTCATAGAAGAGACAAGAATTAGGAATAGTGTCTCCTTTTTTATTTTATTGGAAATTTAGGTTTCCAATACATTTTCAAGTAGGCTGCCTGGATTGCAATATGGGGCTTTTAAAGGGGAGCTCCTCTGGGGGAAAAAAATAATTTTTTAAAACAGATGTAAATTACTTCTATTTAAAAATCTTAAGTACTGGAAGGATTATCAGCTTCTGTTTGTTGCACAGGAAGTTCTTTTCTTTTTGAATTTCCTTTCTGTCTGACCACAGTGCTCTCTGCTGACACCTCTGTCCATTTTAGGAACTGTCCAGAGCAGGAGTAAATCCCCATAGCAAACCTATCCTGCTCTGGACAGTTCCTAAAATGGACAGAGGTGTCAGCAGAGAGCACTGTGGTCTGACAGAAAGGAAATTCAAAAAGGAAAGAACTTCCTGTGCAGCATACAGCAGCTAAGTATTAGAAGGATTAAGATTTTAAAATAAAAGTAATTTACGAATCTGTTTAAGGCTGCATTCACACCACGTTTTTGCAATACAGTTCCCGTATCAGGTTTTTGATGAAAAAAACAGATTCCTCAAAGCCTGACTAAACTGTTTCAAAACTGTAACAAATTTCAACCCGTATATAGTGAAAAACCGTATACGGTTTGAAAAATGTCTGGTTGCATCCATTTTTTAAGGAAAAAAGTATACGTTTTTAACTTTTCACTCCATTTTGAATAAAGTTTCACTTGTTTAATTGAAATTCCCAGAAAAAAAACTGTGCAAAGTCAAAAACCGGATGGAACCATACGCACGTAAAGTTCTGTACGGTTCCCATTGACTCCCATGTTATTAAAAAAACATATACGGTTGAATACAGTTTTTCACCCGGACCAAAAAACCTGGTAGACTACGGTTTTGGGTACAGGAAAAAAAACTGACAAAACCGTACAGGATGCAAAACGGACACAACCTGATGCATCGTTTGGCATACGGTTTTCAATGGAGAGTCCATGCATACGGTTTTCAATACGGTTCTGTACGGTTTTCACATTGAAAATGTATACGGGAACTGTGTGACAAAAACGTGGTGTGAATGCAGCCTTACTTTATGATACCAATTTTTTTTATTTTTTTTATTTTTTTATATATATAATGTTTTCCAGAGGAGTGTCCCTTTAAGGAGAAAAAGGCCCAGACAAAGGAATTTTTCACTTTTTTCTTTTTCTTTTTAAATATGTAGTAGTTGTAAACGATTTTCCAATTGGTCAACATTAGAGATGAGCGAACTTACAGTAAATTCGATTCGTCACGAACTTCTCGGCTCATCAGTTGATGGCTTTTCCTGCGTAAGTTAGTTCAGCTTTCAGGTGCTCCGGTGGGCTGGAAAAGGTGGATACAGTCCTAGGAAAGAGTCTCCTAGGACTGTATCCACCTTTTCCAGCCCACTGGACCCCCTGGAAAGCTGAACTATTTTATGCAGGAAAAGTCATCAACTGCCGAGCCGAGAAGTTTGTGACGAATCGAATTTACTGTAAGTTCGCTCATCTCTACTCGTTTTATCTGTTTAGTCCAGTGTTTCCCAACCAGGGTGCCTCCAGGTGTTGCAAAACTACAACTCCCAGCATGCCTGGACAGCCGAAGGCTGTCCAGGCATGCTGGGAGTTGTAGTTTTGCAACATCTGAAGGCACCCTGGTTGGGAAACACTGATTTAGTCAATGCTATAAACTCAGTGGTTGGATCTGCTGCTTGCTGGAAACTAATGATGCCTGACGGACCCTTTTGACGTTAAAGGGGTCCGACAGGTTTCTGGGGTGGTGTGTCATCTGCGGAGCCTCGAACGCAGATGTAAACCCAGCCATGTATTGCGGCGTATCATTAGGGAGCTTCAGGCGGCACAGAGCATTGCCGAAACATGATAGAGCTAGTATCCTGAAAATTGTGAGGAATTTCAGCACAAAGTATATAAAAAAGTTAGATTTTTTTTTTATAACTTTATTTATATGGTATCAAATTTAAAACCCCACTTTAGCTGCCCATAGACGCAAAGTATTTGCCTGACGAAATGTAGGAGATGTTTTTACCCATTTGTGGGTCATTACTTGGCTTGGATGTGTTTTTGTAGGAGTGTGTTCCCACGTTCAGGTTTTTTAGATGCAGTTTTAGAAGACAAAGGCTTGAACTGACCATAAATGAAGAATATGTACTAAGAAAAACTGAGACTTTTCTTCCTAAATCCAGTCCTGCCTTTGGGTTCAAAAACTGCACTTGAAGGGGAGAACATACGTTTTTGCATACATACGTCCATCATATGTCTATTTTCTATCTCAATCCTATGGGCCATTTATAGGTGGAGCTAAGAACCTTCATATTAAAAAGTTAAAGGGGTACTCCACTGAAAAACCTTTTTGTTTTTTAAATCAACTGGTGCCAGAAAGTTAAACAGATTTGTAACTTACTTCTATTTAAAAATATTAATCCTTCCACTACTTATCAGCTGCTGTATGTTCAAGAGGAATTTAAAAAAAATTTTTTTTTTTGCCTTTTTTCTCTCTGCTGACACCTCTGTCCATTTTAGGAACTGTCCAGAGAAGGAGAAAATCCCCATAGCAAAACTATCCTGCTCCGGACAACTCCTAAAATGCACAGTGGTGTCAGCAGAGAGCACTGTGGTCGGACAGAAAGGAAATTCAAAAAGAAAAGAACTTCCTCTGTAGCATATAGCAGCTGAGAAGTACTGGAAGGATTAAGATTTTTAAATAGAAGTAATTTACAAATTTGTTTGACTTTCTGGCACCAGTTGATTTACAAAAAAAATGAAAATTTTTTTTCCAGGTGAGTAACCCTTTAAATGGGTATTGTCACTTTTAGGGTACGTTCCCACCTGCCGTATTTTGCTGCGTATTTGCTTCTGCGTATTTTATTTCTCATTGAAGTCAATGGGTAGGAAAATACGTAGCAGCAAATACGCAGCAAAATACGGCAGGTGGGAACGTACCCTTATAAAAAAAAAAAATATTGTAGAGACAAGTCAAAAGTTTTGATCGGTCGGGGTCTTAGTGTTCAGATTGCGACCGATAACTAAACACCTAACTGGGAGAAGAGAGTGCTATGCAAGAGAAACTTTCAATGTAAGGATATGGCATTGTCTCTGTCAGGCGCACTTTTCTTCCGACTCGTTCTAACAATTGGTTCGGGGGCTAAATATTCAGACCCTGACTGAGCAAAACCTTTTACGTGTGTGTACAACACATCAATAAATATATATATATATATATATATATATATATATATATATATATATATATATATATATATATATATATATATATATATATATATATATATATATATATAATATATATATATATATAATTTTTTTTTTTTTTTTTTTTTTTTTTTTTTTTGACAGGTACACTTTTTAAGAAAGAGAGTTACCAGGTTAAAAGGGGTATTCCAGGAAAAAAAAGTTTTTTTTTATATATATCAACTGGCTCCAGAAAGTTAAACAGATTTGTAAATTACTTCTATTAAAAAATCTTAATCCTTTCAGTACTTATGAGCTTCTGAAGTTAAGGTTGTTCTTTTCTGTCTAAGTGCTCTCTGATGACACGTGTCTCAGGAACCGCCCAGTTTAGAAGAGGTTTGCTATGGGGATTTGCTTCTACTCTGGACAGTTCCTGAGACACGTGTCATCAGAGAGATCTTAGACAGAAAAGAACAACCTTAACTTCAGAAGCTCATAAGTACTGAAAGGATTAAGATTTTTTAAGAGAAGTAATTTACAAATCTGTTAAATTTTCTGGAGCCAGTTGATATATTAAAACAAGTTTTTTCCTGGATAACCCCTTTTAAGGTGGATTCGCATGTGGCAGATTTGCCGAAATTTCTGCGATTTTAAAAATTAGTTCCACTTATATTTATGGGGTTGCTTTGGCAGCATGCACTCAGATTTCCGCAAGTCCTATTTAGGTGAATGGCGCAGTCATGGAAACAAGATCTGCCGGACATGAATATACCTTAAAGGGATTATCCAGGAAAAACTTTTTTATACATATCAACTGGCTCCAGAAAGTTAACCAGATTTGTAAATTACTTCTATTAAAAAAATCTTAATCCTTTCAGTACTTATGAGCTTCTGAAGTTAAGGTTGTTCTTTTCTGTCTAAATTCTCTCTGATGACACCTGTCTCTGGAAACGCCCAGTTTAGAAGAGGTTTGCTATGGGGATTTGCTTCTAAACTGGGCGTTTCACAAGACACGTGTTATCAGAGAGGATTTAGACAGAAAAGAACAACCTTAAAGGGGTATTCCAGGCCAAAACTTTTTTTTATATACCAACTGGCTATGGAAAGTTAAACAGATTTGTAAATTACTTCTATTTAAAAAATCTTAATTTTTCCAATAGTTATTAGCTTCTGAAGTTGAGTTGTTGTTTTCTGTCTAACTGCTCTCTGATGACTCACGTCCTGGGAGCTGTGCAGTTCCTATGGGGATATTCTCCCATCATGCACAGCTCCCGTGGACGTGACATCATCATTGAGCAGTTAGACAGAAAACTTCAGAAGCTAATAACTATTGGAAGGATTAAGATTTTTTAATAGAAGTAATTTACAAATCTGTTTAACTTTCCGGAGCCAGTTGGTATATAAAAAAAAGTTTTGGCCTGGAATACCCCTTTAAGGTTGTTCTTTTCTGTCTAAATCCTCTCTGATGACACGTGTCTCAGGAAACGCCCAGTTTAGAAGCAAATCCCCATAGCAAACCTCTTCTAAACTGGGCGTTTCCTGAGACAGGTGTCATCAGAGAGAATTTAGACGGAAAAGAACAACCTTAACTTCAGAAGCTCATAAGTACTGAAAGGATTAAGATTTTTTAATAGAAGTAATTTACAAATCTGTTTAACTTTCTGGCACCAGTTGATTTGGAAAAAAAAAATTTCACTGGAGTACCCCTTTAATAGCCTATTAAAGGGGTACTCCAGTGAAAAACTTTTTTTTTTTTTTTTTGTTTGCCAAATCTCATCATTGTAGGATTTATGAGGATCATTTGTGAAGCCATAGATGTGTCCTCCGATTCTCTACTCGATGGTTCCTACCTAGATCTCGGGGAATGGCCGTCCCCACATACGTTTTTTTTCTCTATAACCAGACAGGGAGGTTTACGATTCCCCGTTGCCAAAGCAGTGAGTAATCGAGCAGTTTAGCAGAATTCCATGGCATGTAGAGACAGTTCACATGTTCCGGGCCATCCTTCCTGCCTCTACGTTATGGCAGTGCCCCGGAGAAACTAGACTCAAACATGCAGCGACTGAAGAAAGGAATTTGGAGAAAACAGACGCTAGAAATTTCCGATAAGGTGAGGGGCGCGTGGACTTTGTGTGGGAGTTTGGGACATTGTGTCTATTTTATATAGTCATTTTTCGACAATTGAATGACTAGTAATAAATACCCTGATATATTTATTTAGCTTCCTTTATTATTGGGTTGCTTTTCCTTTTTGATTACGATCTTTAGTGCGTCTAAAATTTTAGATGAAGTTTATCCCTCAACTTACAATGGCCTCAACATACAATAGTTTCACCATACAATGCTCTTTTCTGGACCATTGTAACTTGAAACCAGACTCGACATACAATGCTATGGAGTCTGTGAAACGTGTCAATGGCTGGAAGAACCGACCAATCAGAATGGGAATTCACTGGTAAAACACCTGAAGTGTATGCACTGACTGGTGTCTGGTAGCGCCCCCTACAGTACAGGGAGGTATTACATGTTCTGTACTACTTTTAACCTATGCCAGGGTTAGCTGCTCCTTTGGACACCAAGTAAGGGCGGCTCCATTTAACTTTTTTTTTAGGACACTGGGACCCTGAAGAAGCTTCTGTCCTCTACATAGACCAGTGTTTCCCGACAAGGGGGCCTCCAGCTGTTGCAAAACTACAACTCCCAGCATGCCCGAGCAGCCTGTGGCTGTCCGGGCATGCTGGGAGTTGTAGTTTAGCAACAGCTGGAGGCACCCTGGTTGGGAAACACTGACATAGACAGTAATTTACAGCTCCCAGTAGATCTTTCTTACTTTTATATGTAAGGATTTGCTTTATCTAGATTAGTTATCTACTTATTTTTCTGTAATCCTCACTTTCTCTAATTTTTTGGATGACATTTTGGGGCTTCAGAACCAATTACCAGGTTTCCATAGAGTTATGGTCTCAATGTACAATGGTTTCAACTAGAGATGAGCGAACTCACAGTAAATTCGATTCGTCAGGAACTTCTCGGCTCGGCAGTTGATGACTTTTCCTGCATAAATTAGTTCAGCTTTCCGGTGCTCCGGTGGGCTGGAAAAGGTGGATACAGTCCTAGGAAAGAGTCTCCTAGGACTGTATCCACCTTTTCCAGCCCACCGGAGCACCTGAAAGCTGAACTAATTTATGCAGGATAAGTCCAACTGCCGAGCTGAGAAGTTCATGACGAATCAAATTTACTGTAAGTTCGCTCATCTCCAGTGCTAACCACTGAGACACCATGCCACCCGTACTTTGCGTTCCTCCCGTTTCACACGGAGGCTTCTGTTGTATTCCACGTGTCGAAAACTAAAGCGCAGCATTTTCCACTCTATATATGGAGATATGTTTCTGTAGAAACATCATTTCTAGTATAGAAAACCTCCTTATATATGGCACTCAGCGGTACCCATGTATAGCAGGGGTCATGACATGGCCCATAGCCACAATTGCACAAGACAACAGACTTATGCATTGTATATAGATGCTATACAGCCAGATGTGATCAGATATGGTTTATAACTATTGCCCCAGAGCTTAAAGGGGTACTCCGGTGAAAAACTTTTTTTTAAATCAACTGGTGCCAGAAAGTTAAACATATTTGTAAATTACTTCTATTAAAAAATCTTAATCCTTCCTGTACTTATTAGCTCCTGAATACTACAGCGGAAATTCTTTTCTTTTTTAAACACAGAGCTCTCTGCTGACATCACAAGCACAGTGCTCTCTGCTGACATCTTTGTCCATTTTAGGAACTGTCCAGAACAGCATATGTTTGCTATGGGGATTTCCTTTTACTCTGGACAGTTCCTAAAATGGACAGAGATGTCAGCAGAGAGCACTGTGCTCATGATGTAAGCAGAGAGCACTGTGTTTCAAAACGGAAAAGAATTTCCTCTGTAGTATTCAGCAGCTAATAAGTACAGGAAGGAGTAAGATTTTTTAATAGAAGTCATTTACAAATCTGTTTTAACTTTCTGGCTCCAGTTGATTTAAAAAAAAAAATAATAATAATAATTTCACCGGAGTTTCCCTTTAATGCAAGACCTGTAATGGTCAGCCAACTGGAAAATGGAATTTTCCTTCCTAGACTGGGGACTTGTGTGAACCATGCCCAGTAAGATCCTATTGCTACACATGCCAACCCTCTTATTATCTGTAATATAATTGATATGTTTTATAGATGGTAAATTGTCTTGTACAATCTGCGGCAGCAGTAATTGTTACTGTGGTGTAGATGGCGTACCGAGGCGGGCTATGCTGGAAATCCATGACCTATCGGGAAACTACAACTAGGGCCGGGCGTTCTACTGGTTCATACCGAATACCGAAATGTTTGTGCTGCACGATATGAATTTTAACCCATACCGCTATATAGGTTTGGCCCCTCCCCCTCGGGAATGAATAAATTATCAGACCAGCGCTGCGCTGTCCCCACATCGCGGAACTAATCATGTGACCCGCGAGCGCTGTTCTGCCCCCCCCCCCAGTTAATTATCAGCCTAGCGCTACTACTCACAAGTCACCCGCAAGAGCTGCCCTCCTCGTCCTCCTGTTTGTTGCGGCCGTCGACACTCTATACCAGTGGTCTTCAACCTCCAGATGTTGCAAAACTACAACTCCCAGCATGCCCGGACAGCCAACGGCTGTCCGGGCATGCTGGGAGTTGTAGTTTTGCAACATCTGGAGGTCTGCAGATTGCAAACCACTGCTCTATACTATATCCCTTAGCCCGGGCTGAAAAAGGTAAACAAAATAAAGGTGAAGGTGAGTTAAAGGGATATTCCAGGAAAAAAAACTTTTTTTTTTTTTATATATCAACTGGCTCCAGAAAGTTAAACAGATTTGTTAATTACTGCTATTAAAAAAAACTTAATCCTTTCAGTACTGATGAGCTTCTGAAGTTAAGGTTGTTCTTTTCTGTCTAAGTGCTCTCTGGTGACACCTGTCTTGGGAACCGCCCAGTTTAGAAGAAAATCCCCATAGCAAACCTCTTCTACTCTGCGCAGTTCCCGAGACAAGCAGAGATGTCAGCAGGGAGCACTGTTGCCAGACAGAAAACAACAACTCAACTTCAGCAGCTGATAATTATTGAAAGGAGATTAAGATTTTTTAATAGAAGTAATTTACAAATCTGTTTAACTTTCTGGAGCCAGTTGATATATAAAAAAAAAAAGTTTTTTTTTCCTGGAATCCCCTTTAAACTTCTCGTTGGCTGTCAGGGCATGCTGGCAACATCTGAAGGTCCACAGTTTGGAGACCACTGTAAAAGATAATAGAAAGCTGCTTTTAAGGGAACAATTGACCCCCCCCCCCCTACCCTGTGGGCCCCTGTGCAGCTGCAGAGGTCACCCATATAGTATGACCCTGATTTGGCGCCCAATTTATGGTAGTGGGTGCATTTTATTTTTAACATAAAGTTTGAGTTTTTTTCTCAATTTGGCGCTGCCCCTTGTATTTGACTTTTGTTTACCCCGACAGCTGCCTGTACCATTGAGCTTCCTGTCGCAGTTGGCAGCCCCACGTAAAACACAGAATGAGCTCATGTGGAAGTAATGACTTTAGTATGCCCTGGTCCTTTGCTTTCCCATCCATGTCGGCCAACAAACACCTTCTAAAAAACAGCCAAATGGCTGCAAAATGGGCCCACGACCCTGTATAGGAAGGAATGGTCACACCTGAGGTGACAAATGGCTGACATGGCCCGGGACATGGAGGAGGCTGATTGTGTGTTTGATCCTTTAAGTACGGAGGCTGCTGGCCTCTCGACCCTGTCACTTATCCAGAGTGCGCCATTTATCACCGCGGCCCTGCCTGAAGCCAATGTATAATAGGATCTGTCTATAGGATTGTGGCTACAAGACAAATCACATGGGTCATGGGGGCGAGAAAAAAAAAAAGGATATTTCTTGGTTACATATGCTTGGGCGCTGGGTGACAACCAATAGGACTACCATAAGGCTCCTGAAGAAATGTGTGGGCATATAGAACAGTGTTTCTCAAACAGGGTGCCTCCAGCTGTTGCAAAACTAACCCTGGATAACCCCTTTTACGGTAGTCGCACGTTCCGTATTTAGCCGCGGAACTGCTGCTGTGTATTTTTCTTCCCATTGAAGTCAATAGGTAACACAATCGGCTGCTTATTTTGCCACCCGAGTTGGAAAATACGCAGCAAAATAGGGCACGTGTGACTCTACCCCTAGGGTGCATTCACACCTACAGTATCCTTCACATATTTGATGCGTAGGATTTGAAGCTGCAGATTTCATTGTAACCTAAATGACTGGAAACAGCTTCAAATCCTATGCATCAAATATTCCCAGGGTTCTGTACATGTGAATACACCCTTGTCAGTGTCCTGTGCAGATTTGATACTGTATTCAATCATGTAGTTTACATTGAAAACTGCAGCTTGAAATATGCGCAGGACACTGTGTACGTGTGCATTCAATGTTGCATTCAGATATCAGCCTGTTAAGGGGGTACTCTGGCGGGAGTTTAAAAAAAAAATATATATATATATATATATATATATATATATATATATATATATATATATATATATATTGTGATCCCTCAACTTATAATATTTTCACCATACAATGGTCTTTTCTGGACCATTGTAACTTGAAACCAGACTCAACATACAATGTACAGACAGTCCGGATCTGTGAAACATGTCAATGGCTGGAAGAACCGACCAATCAGAAAGGACATTCACTGGTCAAGCCTCTGTATTCCTGAAGTACATGCACTGACTGGTGTCTGGTAGCGCCCCCTACAGTACAGGGAGGTATTACATGTTCTTTACCTGTACCAGGGTTAGCTGCTCCTTCGGACACCAGGTGAGGGCGGCTCCATGTTACTTTTTTAGGACATTGCGTGTACTGTAAATGACCTGTCCCCTACATAGACCAGCGTTTCCCAACCAGGGTGCCTCCAGCTGTTGCAAAACTACAACTCCCAGCATGCCCGGACAGCCGAAGGCTGTCCGGGCATGCTGGGAGTTGTAGTTTTGCAACAGCTGGAGGCACCCTGGTTGGGAAATACTGACATAGACAGTGATTTACAGCTCCCAACAGATCTTTATTACTTTTATATGTCTGATCTTGTTTTATCTGTATTAGTTATCTACATATTTTTCTTTAATCCTCACTTTTTCACATTTTGGTGGCTTCAGAACCGATTACCAGATTTCCATAGAGTTATTGTCTCAACATACAATGGATTCAACATTCAATGGTCGTCAATTAATATTGTAACTTGAGGGATCACTGTGTGTGTGTGTGTGTGTGTGTGTGTATGTGGATGTGTATATAATATATATATATATATATATATATATATATATATATATATATATATATATATATAATTTTTTTTATTTATAAAAACAAACAACAACAAAAACAACCTTTTACTTACCGCTCAGCGTGGCCTACGTCTCCCCACATCGGAGGTGAAGGTCAGAATGGGATCGAAGCATTGGACTTGCGCTTTAAAGATTTAGGGTATGGCACTTATATAAAGGTTTTAGTTCCTTTATATGGAAATGTATGTAGTGCACATTGGTGATACTTTTATATAATGACTTTGTTTAGCACGCACTATAACACAACCTGCTTCTTATCCAGATGTGTAAATTAGGTTTTTGGACCCCAATGCAAAATCTGTAACAAGACGCCCCCCCCCCCCCCCCCCCCCATTCACCCTCCATGTAGCATTTAAAATACTGGTGGTGTTTTAAGTGGCAGAGGCAGCGGTCACACTCGGCTCTGTAACATATGGGAGGTCCAAAGGGTCTTGTGCATCCGATTTCTACGCTCCTATTTTATTTCTGTGCCTTCTATCAGCCATGGTCCTCCAGCAGGTTGGTGTAGAGATGCCAGGCTTGTGCTCTGCCAACAGTTTCCACATTATTCAGGATGATTTACAATCTGAGCGTCGTCCTTTGTCAGTATACTACTGTAAGCTGTGAATCACGCCTCTGAAAGTTTGATAATTGCGCAATGAATCCTGCTCGCTGACTGTGTAGGAATGAGCAAGCGGGAATAATGGTATGACCCATCACATTACTAAGAGTCCAACTCAAAGGGGCAGGACAAATACTGCTTCTAAAATGCAAAAACATGTTTGGAGTTATATAGGTTTCCTAACTGTGGCCCTCCAGCTGTTGCAAAACTACCACTCCAAGTATATAAAATATAAAAAAATAACCTTAACACACATATATATATATATATATATATATATATATATATATATACACACATAATTGCGTAGTTGGCTACTGTTAGGATCTATTTCTCCCTGTGATTAGTCAACTCCACCCGTTATGATTAGCAGACAAATTTCATGCACAGGTATACAGGTGGATGTTCTCTTATGCAGTGGAACAGCTCCGCAGAAGAAAATCGATTACAGCCCTTTTATATGGCAACACTCTAAGTGTGAGCTGATTGGCTAAGGAACCCTGGTGGCTCATGGTGTATAACTTTATTACCAATCACAGGGTTCCTGTACACTTTCTTTCTTATCATAGAAAAAGCTCATTATCCAACAAAAGCCTCATTATTTACCAAGGTCATTTGGATAGTTTTCGAGCATCACTGGGCACTGACCAGAACTAAGACAATGGTTAATAGAAACTAATATATATATATTAGGGATCGACCGATTATGGGTTTGGCCGATATACGCGATTTTGGACAATATCAGTATCGGCAATTACCTTGCCGATAATGCCCCGCCACCCGGCCAGAGACAACCATCGCCGCTGCTGCCCCATTGTATCCCCCCATCCTCTGCCCACATACCGTAGCTGATAATTTATACCGGAATATCGGTATAAGTTATTGGCTATCGGCCTGAAAGGTGACAGATTATCAGTATCGGCCCTAAAAAATCGATATTGGTCGATCCCTAATATATAGATATCAAAATATAATTTTACCAACAGCTATGTTTTTGCATGTTTTTGCAATTTTAATGTACTGTAATGGAAATGGTGAAATGGAGACAAGAACTTGGGAACGCACCCTTCAGTGACCACTAACAATCGGTCAGAACTTGTGGGGAATGCGGGCCGTAAGTATTTATTTTTCCTGCAGTTGCACAACAGGGGAAAACTAAGCAAAGGAAGCAGCTATGTTCTGAATTCCACGCAGAATTTTAGATTCATTGCATTTTGTATTGGGAATTCCGCTCTCTGTTGTGCAGACTGTGACAGGATTTTCTGATTGACAACAAGGGCTCCCGATTGATCCCATTAACTTTGGAATGGGATCTGTCGGGTTTCCGTCTGATGTTTTTTTTTATTTTTTTTGCAGGAGTTGCATTATATTTTTTTTCTCTGCTCTCCTCCTTTCATTACAACAGATTCTGTAAATGGCGTTCCCAAACTCATATGTCAACTTAGCCTTATAGGGGTATGAAAATGGCTCAAAACATATGACTATGCAGGGTATTTAGATCTTCGTGTCAAAAAAAATAAAAATAATTCTGTCTTAACACATGTTGATGGTTATCAGAGCCTCCATTCAGAACACTTTCCTCAGTCTATAGATTTATTGGTGATTGTTGGGGCCCCGTAACACGGTATCTGGTGCAGTCTACACATACAGAGTCATTCAGCTCCTGATAGGATTGTTGGGCTAGTGATACAATGGAGTCAACATGACAAATACTAATAACGGCCCATCCAATAAAATGATTGTATGTTCTATGGCCGATCTGAAGTTCTAATCTACAGTGTATATACCCCATTATTTGTTATTTGTACCCCGGCTTGTTGTAATACCTTATGGGATAAGGGGCAGACGCTCTCTTTGAGGTGTTTGCCCACCAGTTTATACAGCCTACTAATAACCATTTAAGGTTTACTCGGTGCAGCCTTGAGGAAGTGTAAATAGGTCCTTCAATTAATAGACCTTCTTAAGTGTTGTGTACATAACATTTGGTGTACTCTTCGTTCTACGAGGTGTTAATAAACTACAGGGGGAGTTAAACATTGATGGCCTTATCCTTAAAATGGCCATATGCTCCAATAGCTGTCAGTCAAGCGATAGTTCAGATGACAGCTATTCCTTCCATCCACCTTTATAGACATGCAAGCTTAAAGGGGTACTCCTGTAGAAAGTTTATATATATATATATATATATATATATATATATATATATATATATATAATTTATTTATGTATTTTTTTTTTTTTATCAACTGGTGCCAGAAAGTTTAACACATTTGTTATTAAAAAAAATCTTAATACTTCCAGTACTTTTCAGCTGCTGTATGCTCCACAGGAAGTTCTCTTCTGTCTGACCACAGTGCTCTCTGCTGACACCTTCATGTCAAGAACTGTCCACAGCAGGAGAGGTTTGCTATGGGGATTTGCTCCTACTCTCGACAGTTCCTGACAGGAACAGTGGTGTCAGCAGAGAGCACTATGGTCAGATAGAAAAGAAAAATTCAAAATGAAAAGAACTTCCTGTGGAGCATACATCAGCTGATAAGTACTGTAAGGATTAAGATTTTTTTAATAGAAGTAATTTACAAATCTGTTTAAACTTTCTGGCATCAGTTAATTAAAAAAAAATATAGATTTTTTCTTTTTACCACCGGAGTACCGTTTTAAGCTGGCCATGTATGTTTAGACCTGTTTTGGTTGAACGTGTCACTTTAAGGCCCCTTTCACCCTACAGGTATCATCCTGTAAAAAAAACCTCCGTTATTGCTCCCGGCAAAAAGTCCTGAAAACAGCCATCAAAAAATCCCATTCATGTCAATGGGATTTTTTGAACATCCTTTTGCATCAGTTATGTCCGTTTTTACTAATGTCAGTTATTTTTGCCGGCACAAAAGATGGTGCATGCACTCACTTTTGGTCCGGCAATAAAATGGTGAAAAGTCTACGGGAACCGTATGTTCAAAAAAAACATCCGTTATCATCCATTATTGTCAGTTTTTTTTTAACATCCGTTTTTTGTACGGAGCATGCTCAGCACAGCTTTACAAAAAAAGGTTAAAAACCTGATTTAAAAAACGGATGTAACTGGTAATAACAGATGATAACGGATGAACATCAGGTTTTTTAAGAAAACATTAAAAATAACTGATGATGGTCATCAGTTATCATCCGTTATTATTAGTTATTGCATCCGTTTTTTTTTTTGTTTTTTTTTTCATCTGTTATTGTAAAAGAACGGCAGTAAAAAACCAGGATGATACCTGTAGTGTGAAAGGGGCCTTTTCAGGACCGGCCAAACATTTATAATCTATAGTGGCCTCCTAAATGGTCATGTGTATGGAGGATGGAGTGAGACCAAACAAGCATTTGGCCATCCGCTGTATTATGTGTATGTGGATATCTTTTAGAGGAGGCCCCGTTTCTGGAAATGTCCTGGCAAAATCGGGACTTTTGGCAAGTATGCAGATTGATGGTGATACAATGAAATCTTGATGGACATCATTGTGCATGTCTGTACTGCAAAATAACCATAGACTTCAATAAAAGTGGAGCTGGCATTGTGTACCTGACTTCCTCGGTGCCGTGCTGTTTATTTTACCTGGGCCCTAATCTTAGAACTATTACAATGAATCACAATCATATACTTATTAGTTAGACTGCACCTTTTTAATGTCATTTCCTCAAGCGATATCTGCTGGAAATATTCTTGGGTAAACAGCCTATGTGCTGACATGGACAAGTTCACACAGTATTCCAGCGAAACAAGTAAAGCTGTGTGTATGGACCATTAGGGGACACGAGATTGGGGATTGGCGTCTGATCGCGGGGAGGTCCGGCTCCATCTCCAGAATGGGGCTTCGGCATTGAGCCATAGATGACACGCAGTTTTATGCTCCATAAATCGTCTATGGGAGCGCTAGAAGTACCCAAGTACAACACGGTCTTCTGCACGAGGGGTTTCAGTGGTCGGACCCCCCCCCCAGTCAAATCTTATCCTATAGGGTGTTATCTTCCCTGAGAAAAAATGTAGTAGACATGTTAAAATCTAGCAGATGGATCCTTCTGTCCCCAACATTTGCCAATGTGGGAGAGTCACAATAGCCCACATACACGTAAGATGGTGAACTGACATTAACCTATTGTGAATGGCCATACAAAGTCTTTATTGGGGGCTCATTGTAGGATGCTGTCTTCAGAATTGATGCTTCTTGGGGAGAATACTTCTATACAATGCCGTGTGTTATCGCTTGCTATCACCCCCCCCCCCCTTCACTTATTGGTGCCGCCATTTAGTCTGGATGTGTGGTATTATACTTCTATGGTCCTTTATTGATCACTTCTCCAATGATATTGATCAGGTAACTAATGTACATGTTAAGTAGTCGGAAGATGACCTTCAATGGCTCGTCCGGGTGGTCTCCCTTCTGTTGTATTGACAAATCAGTGTAGGTCAGGAAAATACCTGAACACTCAAGTCTGGTCCAGTATTGGAGCTTAGCCTTATCTTTTTCATTAGTGGTAATGGAGATCTTCTATCTGTAGGGTTAATCCTGGCGTCATGGTAAATCTAATCAATGAACACCTTATATTTGTAGTGGTGAATGCTAAGGAGTCAACAAATACATCAATCCTAATAGACGGACAGGTGTCGGTCTTATGAGTGTTGGTTTAAAGGGTTTGTCCAGGATTAGAAAAGCAAGGATGCTTTCTTTTAAGGAAATCGCCAAACCTGGTTGTTTTTGGTATTGCAGCTCGGACCCTTTTCTCTTTAATAAAACTGAGCTGCAATATCAAACACAACCCATAGACAGGGATGGGGCAGTTTTTGACAATATTTATCTAATCCAGTTTAACCCATGTAGCATCAGACCTAACATTTTGGATCAATGAACTTGGCATTGTCCCAAGCACAGACCCTCTATGAGGGTACATAAAGTCCCTATGTGTCCATACGCCATTATATTGTGTCTCCATACAGCACCATATTGTCCTGAGAATGTCTTGGCGACAGCTATATCTCCTGATCTCCACATGCACATGCTCTGCTTGGCCAAGTGTTTTTCCTTTGAATGGGGAGGAGTAAGAAGTCTGCGGACAGACCTGTAGCGGTGGCTTATCTCCCCTAGAAGGGATCGAACATGTCGAAATCTAATATGCAGTTTTTTCCCCAAAAGAGTCAGGAGGTCTCATACACATTAAACGGATGGCCGATATCAATGGATGTGGCTAAATTTATTCTAAAAAAAAAAAAAAAACTTACATAGAGGGAAAGCAAGCACTCACACACACACATCACCAATTAATACCAAAATACATTTTTATTAGATCAACATCATAAATGGACAGATTTAGTCCATTTAGACATCTAGACATAGGTGCATATACATATAGGGCCTCAGGATGCAAGAACATGTGCAATGGATATAGGTAAGTAGAGAAAATATAGTAATCTGGTAATGAGACTATATAACTTACATGAACAAAATAGATGACAACACTTACAAACACACACAACAGCAGAGCCAGAGAATAAAATGTTACTTTTTTTTATTTTTTATTGAATCAACTGGTTCCAGAAAGTTAAACAGATTTGTAAATTAGTTCTATAAAATAAATCTTTATCCTTCCAGTATTTATTAGCAGCTGGATGCTACAGAAGAAATTCTTTGCTTTTTGAATTTCTTTTTTTTTGTCTTGTCCACAGTCAGCTCTCTGCTGACACCTCTGTCCATGTCAGGAACTGTCCAGAGCAGCATCGGTTTGCTATGACCATTTTCTCCTGCTCTGGACAGTTCTTGATACGGGCATCAGGTGTCAGCAGAGAGCACTGTGGACAACACAAAAAAGAAATTCAAAAAGAAAAGAATTTCCTCTGTGGCATACAGCTGCTAATAAGTACTGGATGGATAAAGATTTTTTAATAGAAGTCATTTACAAATCTGTTTAACTTTCTGGCACCAATTGATTTAAAATGTTTTTTTTCCATCGGAGTACCTCTTTAATGAACCTATAGTGATGCCCAGTCCATATGTACCTTTTTGGGGTAGGCACATATGGACTGGGCATCACTATAGGTTCCTACTTGAATACTACTGGGTGATGTACACCATTTCTGCCAAGTGTTTTGGTAGTAAGTGTATTTGGTGATAAGTTTAATATTAAAGGGGTACTCCGGTGGAATTTTATTTTTTTAATCAACTGGTGCCAGAAAGTTAAACAGATTTGTAAATTACTTCTATTTAAAAATCTTAATCCTTCCAGTACTTATTAGCTGCTGAATACTACAGAGGAAATTATTTTCTTTTTGGAACACAGTGCTCTCTGCTGACATCTCTGTCCATTTTAGGAACTGTCCAGAGCAGCATATGTTTGTTATGGGGATTTTCTCCTACTCTGGACAGTTCTTAAAATGGACAGAGATGTCAGCAGAGAGCACTTTGCTCGTGATGTCAGCAGAGAGCTCTGTGTTCCAAAAAGAAAAGAATTTCCTCTGTAGTATTCAGCAGCTAATAAGTACTGGAAGGATTAAGATTTTTTTTTTAATAGAAGTCATTTACAAATCATCTGTTTAACTTTCTGGCACCAGTTGATTTAAAAAAATAAAAATAAAAATAAATAAATTCCACCGGAGTACCCCTTTAATGTGTGTGACAAGCTGTACTTGCATATTATCTATAAAAAAAAAACCTCTGTGTACCTGTGCAGACCAGTGTTCTCCAACCAGGGTGCCTCCAGCTGTTGCAAATCTACAACTCCCAGCATGCCCGGACAGCCGAAGGCTGTCCGGGCATGCTGGGAGTTGTAGTTTTGCAACAGCTGGAGGCACCCTGGTTAGAGAACACTGTTGTAGGCTATAGCAATGTAATCCATATAATGGATTCATGCACAACAGTTCTATGGCCATATATACGATCCTCTGATTGTCCCCTGAGATCCCACAGTGCATTGTATTCTTTGAATAGGAAGCTCCAAGGATCTTGAATGCAGCCTTGGATGTGACTAGAGTAGAAAACCTAATAAAGAAATATAAAGCATCACTTTGAAGGCACGTACTGTACATTTCCATTGGGTGAAAAGGGAAATATCATAATGTGCATTTCTTTTGACTCCTTTTGTAGTAAAGTTGCATACACTTTGTATTCCCTAGTACGGCCGATCCCTCTCCACAATATCTGCTTATGCAAATAATGCGGGAGTATTTTTATCCAGGCCTGATTAGTGTTTTTATGCAAAAGCAGCATTTTTATTTATTTTTTTCTCTGCGTGTGACTGATAGGATTGAAATTCTGATTATCCGAGGAGGAGTTTGTCGCTGGGTTCTTTCTAGCGGGGAGGGTGGAGCGAAGCTGCAATCCAGATGGATGTGTTGAGCTGGAACTGTATCACAATACATCATGCATTCCAAACTTGACAGATAGTCACAATTTTGAATCCTGTATTTTAATATAAATTTTTATAATTTTTTTTTTTTTTTTTTTTCTTGTCTTACGGATTAAAATTTTTTTTTGGAGATGTAACGCGGTTATGTACAAACTCATGTCTCTCTCTTCTTCTCCGCAGGCCGCCACGGTCTCCGATGGAGGTAAGACCAATTTCTACTTATTATTATTATTACAGAATGGAATGGACGGCTAATGTAGCAGAGCCGAGTTTGTTTTTCGATGTTCTGTGCGCCTTTACCACTAATTCACGATGAGTTGACAAACTTGGCTTTGTTACATCTGCCTTTTTTAAAGTGGCTCCTTAACACCCTATCATCATGACTTGTGCCCAGAGCGATCTCGGGAAGTGCTGGGTGCTCGGTGATGGAGCGCCTTTCGCCCTCGCCTATGTTCAGAGCGCAGACAAGTTAGGACAGGTTGTTTTTTAACATGTTTTTTTTTTTGTTTCCTGGTTGCCTTGTTATCATTTACAGTACACGAGAAGAGAAAGTTGGGTTAATACCATAGAAACACCTCGTCCTTAGTCTTCCTACCCTCCAGCGCAATTCTCTGCATGTGCGGACAGGCAGGTTGTCAAGCGCTATGCAGAATAGTAGCCTATTGTCATCTTGTCTTACAGCTGTCTTCTCCTTGCTCTCCAAATAACTTAAAGGGGTACTTTTTTTTTTTTTAAATAAATGAACTGGTTCCAGAAAGTTAAACAGATTTGTAAATGACTTCTATTGAAAAAATATTTATCCTTCCAGTACTTATTAGCAGCTGTATGCTACAGAGGAAATTCTTTGCTTTTTGAATTTGTTTTTTTTTTGTCTTGTCCACAGTGCTCTCTGCTGACACCTGATGCCCGTGTCAGGAACTGTCCAGAGCAGCATAGGTTTGCTATGGGGATTTTCTCCTGCTCTGGACAGTTCCCGATACGGGCATCAGGTGTCAGCAGAGAGCACTGTGGACAAGACAAAAAGAAATTAAAAAGAAAAGAATTTCCTCAGTAGCATTCAGCAGCTAAAAAATACTGGAAGGATAAAGATTTTTTTAATAGAAGTAATTTACAAATCTGTTTAACTTTCTGGCACCAGTTGATTTAATTTATTTTTTTTTTTCGACCAGAGTTCCCCTTTAATAAATGCTCCCAGGCTGCTCTGTTCTATTTTGGCTCAGTATATAAATGGTTAATGCAGGAGGCTTTTATGGCCCGTAGAGAAAAATGGAAACCAATATCTTAGTGTGTTAATTATTACGGAGAATAGCAGATATTTATTTGGTTAAAGTGGAAAGTATTCTAAAAACTTCACCATATACAAATAAATATATATATATAGAATTTTTTTTATTTATTTTTTTGCAATAGTGAAGGATGGATAAAAGATGGACAGATGATGCTTATCTATAAATGACTGAGCTAAGATATTAAAGGGGTATTCCAGGAAAAAAAATGCTTTATGTATCAACTGGCTCCAGAAAGTTAAACAGATTTGTAAATTACTTCTATTAAAAAATCTTAATCCTTTCAGTACTTATGAGCTGCTGAAGTTGAGTTGTTGTTTTCTGTCTAAGTGCTCTCTGATGACACCTGTCTCGGGAACTGTCCAGAGTAGAAGCAAATCCCCATAGCAAACCTCTTCTACTCTGTGCAGTTCCCGAGACAAGCAGAGATGTCAGCAGAGAGCACTGTTGCCAGACACAAAAGAACAACTCAACTTCAGCAGCTGATAATTATTGGAAGGATTAAGATTTTTTTTAATAGAAGTAATTTACAAATCTGTTTAACTTTCCGGAGCCAGTTGATACATAAATTTCTTTTTTCCCTGGAATTCCCCTTTAATATCTTAGCTCAGTCCTTTTATAGATAAGCGTCATCTGTCCATCTTCTGTCCATCCTTCACTATTGCAAAAAAAATAAAAAATAAATATAAATATATATATATATATTATTATATATATTTATTTGTACATGGTGACATTTTAGAATACTTTCCACTTTAACCAAATAAACATCTGTTATTCTCTGTAATAATTAACACACTAAGATAATTGCTATAGTGGGACTTTGTCCATTCGATTGTAGCTAGGTCCTCTGTTCTTGCAGTGCTATGGGGGACTAAACTATGGAAGACCGACAGACCCCGTTATAAGTCAGTGGAGTCCATTGGGCGCTGGTGGTATCTGTTATGTGAAGGATCTGGGACTGTGTTAGAAAAAAAGCCTTAGATGAAGTGGTATTACATTTCTTTCTAATTGGCAAAAATGGTAATGTTCTAAATGGCAAAAAAAAAAAAAAAAAATTATATATTATATGTACAGTATTACAAAATGTTTACATTTAAAACATTTCCAACAAATATCAGTTATACATTCTATTATAAAAAGGTATCCAATTTCCAATATACTTTCTGAATAAAGAAATTTAGAAGGAACCTTTTTAGGTTAGTCACATGCAGTGGATTTTACTTCAATTGTATACAATGCGTCCACGGAAAATCCACAATAGTGGTAGATTTGCATATATTCTGCTGACCCGTTCCTGTCCATGGTATCAAAATTAATTACATGTGAACGTACGCTTATTGTTAACAGCTAGTAGATAAATATCTGTCCTGGTCATGTGATACACACACAGGTGCACGGCTCGTTACAGTGATCAGATTTGAGTCATGTGATTGCACACAGGTGCATGGTTGGTTACAGTGATCAGATTTGTGTCATGTGATTGGACACAGGTGCACGGCTCTTACAGTGATCAGATTTGTGTCATGTGATTGGACACAGGTGCACAGCAAGCCGTGCACCTGTGTCCAATCACATGACACAGATCGGATCACTGTAACGAGCCGTGCACCTGTGTCCAATCACATGACACAAATCTGATCACTGTAACCAACCATGCACCTGTGTGCAATCACATGACACAAATCTGATCACTGTAACAAGCCGTGCACCTGTATGTCCAATCACATGACACAAATCTGATCACTGTAACGAGCCGTGCACCTGTGTGTCCAATCACATGACAAATCTGATCACTGTAACGAGCCGTGCACCTGTGTGTCCAATCACATGACCAGGACAGTTCTTTATCTAGGTGTAAATATTGGAGGTTCCTTTCAAATAACAGCGAGCAGAGTTCTTAAAAATTGAGGAATTGACACAGAAAATATATTGGAAACGTATTGAACTTTTCATTCCACAAAGAATAAACTTTATTTTCTGAAATCAAAATTCCTAACCAACTTTAAGACTGTTATAATTATTATTATTATTATTATTTTTTTTTTTTTTATGTAGGTTCATGTGATTTGTTGTATTTAGTATTGGCTATTTTAGGCAGCCAATGGGATGATAAATATGAAGTCCCTAAAAATAGATCTTTGCATGTAGGGTACCTGTGTTAATAGTATCATATGAACTGCCCACTTTAGTCAGAGGACCCTAGATCTAGGTTTGAGTGAGTTATTATCTTGTCTGTTTGTTGTATCCGCACATTATAGATGAGATGCCGCCATACTAGACGATAAGTGTGTGTGTGTGTGTGTATATATATATATGTGTATGTAATTTCATTATTAGCAATCAAACGTCATTGCACATACATACAATGTACTGCGATGCAGCACCCAATAAATTAATACAATTACCATACATAGCATGACAGTACAACATACAGCACAGGTGTCACTGTACATTATACCACATGCTACACCAACATTCCTGCACACTTTTTAAAACAAAGTCAAACAATAAAGCTTTACAGACAGTTCTTGGGGCATGGGGTTTGGAAAAGAAGGGGGTAGTGAGGGTAGATCACAGGCCCAGTCAGAATATATTGGTGTGCGGTTAGTTTACAGAATAAAGTGGGATATATATTGGTCTTTCTCCCTACCGGAGGTGAAGTCGTTTTATGAATTCTCATTTAACTCAAGGTTCTTTTATATTGAAAGTGGAAAGGCAAGATATAATAGATCAGTGTGTGGAGAACATCATTCCTTTCCCTGTGTTTTTGAAAAAGTTTTTTTTATTCATTTATTTTTTTTAATTAACTGGTGCCAGAAAGTTGAACAGATTTGTATATTACTTCTATTAAAAAAATATTAATCCTTCTAGTACTTATCAGCTGCTGTATGCTCCACAGGTAGGACATTATTTTCTTTTTTGAATTTCCTTTGTCTGACCACAGTGCTCTCTGCTGACACCTCTGTCCATTTTAGGAACTGTCCAGAGTAGGAGCAAATCCCCATAGCAAACCTATCCTGCTCTGGACAGTTCCTGACTTGGACAGAGGTGTCAGCTGAGAGCACTGTGGTCAGGCAGAAAGGAAATTCAAAAAGAAAAGAACTTTCTGTGGAGCATACAGCAGCGGATAAGTAATGGAAGGATTAAGATTTTTTAATAGAATTAATTTACAAATCTGTTTAACTTTCTGTCATCAGTTGATTTAAAAAAAAATAAAAATTTCCAGTGGAGTACCTCTTTAAGCACAGCCTTTTAAATTCAATTCAGTCGCTGCTTTTAATCTCATTTTAATAATAGTATGATAATATATTATGATTTTAAACCAGTACATCTGCTTTTGTTCGTTTTACTAATGAAGACGCTTTCGCATACATTTACTTAGAAATGATAGCAGATGTTTTGTCGCATGAAACACATAATTTATACATTTTTTTACTTCCCCGCCTTGATTAGCAGGTAATGTTACCACTTTATAGTCAGTTGTAATCTACATTTCTTCTCTGTCTGAACTTAGAAGTTATTACTGTTTTTATATGAAAATATTTTTATTATTTATTATAAATTGGCTGTTGCATATTATGGGTTTGTTAAGATAAATGGTAAGTGGTGCATTAAATAAAGTGTCCTTAAAGGGGTACTCCGCTGCTCAGCGTTTTGGAACAAACTGTTCCCAAACGCTGGAGCCGGGAGCTCTTGACATCATAGCCCCACCCCCTTAATGCAAGTCTATGGGAGGGGGCGTGACGGCTGTCACGCCCCCTCCCATAGACTTGCATTGAGGGGGCGGGGTGTGATGTCATGAGGGGGCGGGGCTATGACGTCAAGAGCTCCCGGCTCCAGAGTTCGGAACAGTTTGTTCCAAATGCTGAGCAGCGGAGTACCCCTTCAATAGCCAGATCAGCTGTATTACTAGTTGTTTTTGATTTCAATGATTTATTCACACAGTGTTTTTGGCACCTATTTTTACCCCCTCCTCCCTTGCAAACTCCAGAAGGGGCTCTTGCTCTTCCCGCTTCCCGCATGGAGTGATGAATGATAAATGCTCCGTGCATTGTCTATTGAAGCATCGAGGTGCTGTACTCTGGTATCTCCAGCCCTCCCATAGACAGTGCCTAGAGCACGTGCTGTCTTCTGCTCCATGCAACGGGGAGAACCGGGGCCTGTGGATCGGAGATAAGTTAATGGGGTACTTTTTTATTTTTTTTTTTTTTTTTTAATCGACTGGTGCCAGAAAGTTTAACAGATTTGTAAATTACTTCTATTAAAAAATCTTTACCCTTCCAGTACTTTTTAGCAGCTGTGTGCTACAGAGGAAATTCTCTTTTTTTATTTTTATTTCTTTTTTGTCTTGACCACAGTGCTCTCTGCTGACACCTCTGTCCGTGTCAGGAACTGTCCAGAGCAGCATAGGTTTGCAATGGGGTTTTCTCCTGCTCTGGACAGTTCCTGATACGGGCATCAGGTGTCGGCAGAGAGCACTGTGGACAAGACAAAAAAGAAATTCAAAAAGAAAATAATTTCCTCTGCAGCATACAACAGCTAATAAGTACTGGAAGGGTAAAGAAGTAGTTTACAAATCTGTTTAACTTTCTGGCACCAGTTGATTTAAAAAAAAAAAAATGTTTTCCATCGGAGTACCCCTTTAAGTGCTTGATAGCCCCTTTTTGATGGATCTGTAATACACATAATTGCGATTCAACACAAACAAACCCCATATTATACCCCATAAAGAAATAGGCCCCAAACCTGACTCCCGAAACCAGCTCCCATGCATTACTCAGACCATATATTCTCTTAATTTAAAGGGGTTATCCAGGCAAAAACTTTTTTTTTATATATCAACTGGCACCGGAAAGTTAAACAGATTTGTAAATTACTTCTATTAAAAAATCTTAATCCTTCCAATAGTTATTAGCTTCTGAAGTTGAGTTGTTGTTTTCTGTCTAACTGCTTTCTGATGACTCACGTCCCGGGAGCTGTCCAGCTCCTATGGGGAAATTTTCCCATCATGCACAGCTCCCGGGACGTGACATCATCATTGAGCAGTTAGACAGAAAACTTCAGAAGCTAATAACTATTGGAAGGATTAAGATTTTTTAATAGAAGTAATTTACAAATCTGTTTACCTTTCCGGTGCCAGTTGATATATTAAAATTTTTTTTTGCCTGGAATACCCCTTTAAACATGCATATACCACTTTCCGTTCACTCGTGGGCACCAGCACAGCTAATATTGTTGTCTCTGTGGCGTTTAGGAGTGAAGAGAACTGCAGAAATGGGGATCAGTGAGTGAGTGACTGAAAAGGGCACGGTCATTAAAAAACAACAACTTTTAACCCATTGACTGACCACAAGAATGAGCATGAAGAAGTGCAGACTTGGCGTGTTCTTTCCTGCCTCTGTGTCATGTGACCTGGATGGACTCCTAAAGTAAGTTTATGGGGCCGCTCTCCAGGTCCCAAACACAGCAGGTAGAGAAGTGCCCCCGGTTGCCCACTTCTATCATGGTTTGTTCTCGTCATCAGATGGGGGATCATTCAGACCCCAAACGGGAAAAAAACCTTTTGGCATATCCCTAGGACACGTCAAAAGTGAACTCATCCGCTGTAAAGAAAATGGCGGTTTTAGGAGATTTCACCTGCTTTTCCATGAGGTAACAAATCTGGTTGCGGTCCACATTTTAGACTGCTGGTGGCCAAACATTTAGTGTGAGACAGTCTGGTTGTTAGGCATTGACTGCCTAACCACCAATGCATAGTGTTGTCAGGCAGGGTGTCCCTAGCAACCAGTCTGTATTAGGGGCCTTAAACTACACATTTCTCTCTCAATGCCAATGTATTCTTATTTTTCCATACATGTAGTCGGAGACCCTCTTGTCATGAAAGCGGTGTAAAGAGAGATATAGGTCAATGGTTATTGTTGATACCAGTCTTGTTGACTTATCCAGTACATACGGATGTCATGTGAGTACAATGTGGTTATTGGTGTTTGGACTCATGCCAATTCTGGACAGAGCTAAATCTTGTTCTCCGCTCCTCTGAGTGCATGTATCTTATCAGTGGAGCGCAGTCCTGACCCCTCGCACACTCTGCAGGGGTCATGCCAGTACTGAAACACACCACAGCTCTGTTCTGCTCATATCCCATGAATTCTGTGACCAATACAGATTTCCTGGAGAAATCCAGCAGAGGCCTTCAGAACGATAGGGATGTGTTTTGTGTCAATGAGGTTTTGTGTGAATCAAAATATTTATCATGTTGCCAATAATTAAGTCAGAACATTTTTTGCTTGAAATGTCCGGAACAGTCACTTGATACATTGAAAATGGTTTTTCTATGAAAAGGTGCCACCCTCGTCCACAGGTTGTGTGTGGTACTTCAGATCAGTCCTATTAATTTTAGAGCAGCTGACCTGCAATACTACAATCAGCCTATGAACAAGAAGGCGCTGTTTGTGGGGAAAAACCAACAAACCATCTTCTCAATGCTATGAATTATGTCCCAGTGAGACTGAGACACTGCGGTCACTACTGGAAACAAATAATGGTCACTGATGTCAAAACTCTCTGGACCCATGTCTGTACCCATAATTCAGACAAGATGAGGAATTTTTAACATATTTTATTAAACATTTTAAACAATTTCATAACAATAAAAAATAGTGTCTCTATGAATTTTTAGCATAACATACATTATAGTGGTTGATACCCCTTTCATTTTTGACCAAAAAGGTTTCAGCAGCCAGACCACCGCTATCTCCAAATTAAGGTAGATACTTTAGTAAAGAGAACTATCTTAACGGGACATCACCTTTAGTATATGGAATGTCATGCCAAGACAGATTCTCCTTTTAAAAGGTGTTATCTACTTTGACAATCCCTTTAAAAAAAAGGTAAATGGGTGCCCTATTCAAGGACCCTCAATGATTACCTTTATAGGGAAAGCTGACATTGTGATTATTTTCCCTGTAGCACCTCCGCAGGTGAAATGAAGCATTACACAGCCTTTTTGAAATCACAGCCTAGCCTTTTGTCTGTTTTAAGGGGTACTCCGGCCCTAGACCTCTTATCCCCTATCAAAAGGATAGGGGATAAGATGTCTGATCGCGGGGTTCCTGCCACTGGGGAACCCCGCAAATTCTCTTGCAGCACCCACTTGTCATCAGCCTCATGGAACGAAGATCCTGTATCGTGAGTCATTAGACATGGAGCGATCTTCGCTCCATGAGGCTGATGACAAGTGGGTGCTGCAAGAGAATTTGCGGGGTTCCCCAGCGGCAGGAACCCCGCTATCAGACATTTTATCCCCTATCCTTTTGATAGGGGATAAGATGTCTAGGGCCGGAGTACCCCTTTAAAGGGGTATTCCAGGAAAAAACTTTTTTTTTTTATATATCAACTGGTTCCAGAAAGTTAAACAGATTTGTAAATTACTTCTATTAAAAAAATCTTAATCCTTTCAGTACTTATGAGCTTCTGAAGTTAAGGTTGTTCTTTTCTGTCTAAGTAATCTCTGATGACACGTGTCTCGGGAAACGCCCAGTTTAGAAGCAAATTCCCATAGCAAACCTCTTCTAAACTGGGCGTTTCCCGAGACACGTGTCATCAGAGATTACTTAGACAGAAAAGAACAACCTTAACTTCAGAAGCTCATAAGTACCGAAAGGATGAAGATTTTTTTAATAGAAGTAATTTATAAATCTGTTTAACTTTCTGGAGCCAGTTGATATATATAAAAAACGTTTTTTCCTGGCTAACCCCTTTAAGGTGTGTTGTGTCCTCAAAAGAGGGACGCTCTTTGTAGTAGAACTTTCCTTTTATCAACCCACAATTCCCTAAAATAATGTAAATTGTAAGTGGGTTTTCTTAACCACACAACCCCTTTAAAACATAGGTGCGCTCTTTAACTTACCTGGCCTTATTCGGTGATCCCTGTATTTTCTCAGAATTTTTAGGTGCTTTATTTAAAGTGTAGCCCCTCTAGACCTCCCAATAGAATACAATGGCCTTGTTGTATGGGGCATGGTGGGTGATTTGTCGTGAGAACAAATAGGTCAGTTGACTGGGTTGACTTTTTTTTAAAGATTTTTAAGTGATAAATGACTTGTTTATTTTGTGTGTCATGTTGTGTGTTCAAGACTAAAAATTGCAGATTTGTTTTTAAAAGAGGTGAAAAATTTTGATATTCAGTCTTGGTCTAATGTGATGAGGCCTGACTAATGTGATGAGGCCTGACCAATTGATCGGTGATCTGGTCCAACCTGATTGATTCTTACAAGATGATCAACGATTTCCTAATCCAACCTCATCAAGTCTTACCCCATGATCTCCTGGTCCCATTGGCTTAAAACTGGAAGTATCATCTACAGCCACACACATACCTTAAATCTGTGTTCTTTAAACTGTGGACCTCCAGATGTTGCAAAACTACCCCTCCCAGCATGCCCGGACAGCCAACGGCTGTCCGGGCATGCTGGGAGGGGTAGTTTTGCAACATCTGGAGGTCCACAGTTTAAAGAACACTGCCTTAGATTAATCCCAGATGCTGAGGTATCCGATGACCATGTTAAAGGGGTATTCCAGGAATTTTTTTTATTTGACTATGCTACAGCGGCTGTAAAGTTAGTATAGTTCATAATATAGTGTCTGTACCTGTGTGTGACGGTTTTCTCACAATTCTTATGTGATTTTTCACCCAAATATTTATTTTTAACTGCATACAAAATGACTGTTGTCTCAGATTTTTCCCAGGTCAGATTTTTAAATAGACGTAATTTAAAAATCTCTGGAATGTTGTTTTGAAAAATGTTTCCCCCCCCCCCCCCCTCCGGAGTACCCCTTTAAGACCGTTTTGATTGTTTCCAGGTGCAATAGTTTTTTTCCCCCCTCTATGCTGCACATGAAACTAAGAATATTAAAAATATATGTAAAATCAAGAAGGAAAAGTACCCTTGACATGTTACATAGATTTTAGAAATTTTTTGAAAGAGGTTTAAAAAAAAAAAAAAAATGTAATTTTCTCTCTCTCTCTCTCTCTCTCTCTCTCTCTCTCTCTCTATCTATATCTATATCTATATCTATATCTATATCTATATCTATATCTATATCTATATCTATATCTATATCTATATCTATATCTATATCTATATCTATATATATATAATATATATAATATATTAGTTCCATGAAGGCAGCAGCAACTCCAGTTAAAGTGCAAAAAAGAGGTGTTTATTCACACAAGGTGCAGCGACGTTTCGGTTTGCTCACCAAACCGTTTTCAAGGCTTGAAAATGGTTTGGTGAGCAAACCGAAACGTCGCTGCGCCTTGTGTGAATAAACACCTCTTTTTTGCACTTTAACTGGAGTTGCTGCTGCCTTCATGGAACTATTTAAGTGGAGTCCTGGGCCTTGATTCCTGGCTGACAGCACCCGTGAACCTTTTGTCTGGGGATGTGCTGCTCTCATTGTGTGTGTTTGTTTGTGTTTGTTTGTGTGTGTGTTTGTTTGTGTGTGTGTGTGTGTGTGTTTGTGTGTGTGTGTGTGTTTGTGTGTGTGTGTGTGTTTGTTTGTTTGTGTGTGTTTGTTTGTGTGTGTTTGTTTGTGTGTGTTTGTGTGTGTTTGTTTGTGTGTGTTTGTTTGTGTGTGTTTGTTTGTGTGTGTTTGTTTGTGTGTGTTTGTTTGTGTGTGTTTGTTTGTGTGTGTTTGTTTGTGTGTGTTTGTGTGTGTTTGTGTGTGTTTGTGTTTGTGTGTGTGTGTTTGTGTGTGTTTGTGTGTGTTTGTGTGTGTTTGTGTGTGTTTGTGTTTGTGTGTGTGTGTTTGTGTGTGTTTGTGTGTGTTTGTGTGTGTGTGTTTGTGTGTGTGTGTTTGTGTGTGTGTTTTTGTGTGTGTTTGTGTGTGTGTTTGTGTGTGTGTGTTTGTTTGTGTGTAACTGGGTCAGTATTTTCCTCAGGGAGAGGCACCACTTCTGGTGTAAAAACGGAGATTCAAGTAGGCCATTTAGCACTCCGCGGGCTTCTGGGTACAAAAACATGCAAATTAGCTATATATATCTCTCTCTCTTATCGTTAGGATACATCATTTATTTCAGACTCTCGACACTCTTGTTGATCAGCAGATAGAAACTCTATGGTGCTTCATAAAGAAGCTCATCCCCTTTAGGCCATGTTCACATGGCCAAAAATGGGCGACATTATGCACATTTGAATGTTCTGACAGGTTCTTGGACCGCTTGAAAGTGCGTCATCTCATAGACGGCAATGCATTTCGTAGTGGAATCCACTGAAAGAGTGGACAGGTCTATTCTTTCTGCAAACACTGGAATCAGGATTTCCGCCGTGTTAACATGGCCTTATTGTTTACTCTGGACAGCGACATACTTCTCATAGTGGTTATGCCTGGTATTACAGCTTATTGAAGTGCGCTGCAATATCAGATTCAGGCTGATAAACAATGAAGGGGATGCAGTGCTGCATTTTTGTTTTCTTTAAAATTTGACAATCTCATTTTTTATTTTATTTTATTTTCATGAACAGCCGTAGAAAAATAAAGGGAAATGAAACTTTGTGTATAGACAGAGCACGTCTGACTTGTAATTCATGACTGGGAATATCTGCTGTATTCTGGAGATTATATTTCATCATAAGCACATGGCTCCGCTCCAGACTGAGGTGGCGTGGTTTGCGGTGAATTTTCCAGCTCTGAAAGGCCGGTTTTCCCTGCTTCGTTTTGTGTCGAGGTTAAAAAGCAGGAAAAGAGGCGGCTGACATTGATTTACTTGGTCCATCCCTGGCATCTGCGAGAAAACCTCAGAATATTTAGTATGCTCCCTGGGGATGCAAGATAAGATGCTAAATTCCACACAAAACAGAAAGGACGTAATACAGACCATAGACAATCAGTTTCTTAGAAAATGTAAAGTGATTGAGGTCAATTACAGAAGAGGGTTTTCTTTTTTTTCTTCTTCCCAGAAACAGCGCCACTTTTGTCTTTAGGTTATGTCTGGTATTGCAGCCCTCATTTAAAGGGGTATTCCAGGAAAAAAAAAATTATATATATCTACTGGCTCCAGAAAGTTAAACAGATTTGTAAATTACTTCTATTAAAAAATCTTAATCCTTCCAGTACTTATGAGCTTCTGAAGTTAAGGTTGTTCTTTTCTGTCTAAGTGCTCTCTGATGACAGGTGTCTCGGGAAACGCCCAGTTTAGAAGAGGTTTGCTATGGGGATTTGCTTCTAAACTGGGCGGTTCCCGAGACACGTGTCATCAGAGAGGACTTAGACAGAAAAGAACAACCTTAACTTCAGAAGCTCATAAGTACTGAAAGGATTACATTTTTTTAATGGAAGTAATTTACAAATCTGTTTAACTTTCTGGAGCCAGTTGATATATATTTAAAAAAAAAATAATTTCCTGGATAACCCCTTTAATTAAGTAAATAGGGGTGAGCTGCAATATTTAACACAGCCTGTGGACAAATTCTACACTACATGGGGAAAATGTATTATTCATACTGAAAGATTAGACCCTAATCATCTCTGAATTCTGTGCAGACTTTTGAGCCGTTTTACTAAAATCAGGATGGCTTTTTTAATTTTTTTATGATTTTCAGTTGGTACAATCCACGTAGAAACACAGGAAAAAATGTCATGCAAATATTTTAATATGTTTTCAGAATAGTGGAAAAAAAATATCAACGTGATGAGCACTTTCAGGCTGTTTCCCATTGAAATCCGTAAGAGACAGTTTACAGTCATAATTGATGCCTATTTGGAATATGTGCGGATTCCATGTCTAGTGCCAAAATTAGCTGCGTAAACGGGGCCTTACATTTGCTTAAAGGGGTACTCCACCCCTAGACATCTTATCGCCTATCCAAAGGGTAGGGGATAAGATGTCTGATTGTGGGGTCCTGCTGCTGGGACCCCTGCGATTTCTGTGCAGCACCCGGCATTCATTTAGAACGCAGGGAGCTGGCGGTGGGGTCGTGACATCACGCCACGCCCCCTCAATGCAAGTCTATGGGAGGGGGCGTGGCTGCTACCACGCCCCCTCCCATAGACTTGCATTGAGGGGGGCGTGGCGTGATGTCACGACCCCACCGCCAGCTCCAAGCGTTTGGAATAGAATGTTCCCAACGCTGGGGCAGCAGAGTACCCCCATTAAAGCAAAACTTAGTGTTGACAACTCCAAAGCTTATACCAACAGTTACCCAACTTTCCCAAACTACTGTATGACACAAACTGTGCAATACCTTATGACTATCCAGGTTCAGGATGTTAGAAAAGATGTGTGACAACCCTCTTGAGCTGTTATGGAAGTCAAATTAGTTGTTACCCACTTTGGGAAAGCTGAATGTATGGCTGCTTGTTGGCCAGAGATGTTAAAATCCTAAATTGTAAATCTAGCTTTATGGGGGGCAACTGACTCTCCCCTGACATATGATGGGGGACGAAAATGTTGGATTTCAGCTGCCCTACACTTTTTTGTTTTTGGGGAGATAAGCTGCTGACAGAGCTGTCTGGCAGTGGCTTAACTGCATTCTTCCCATTCACAACACATGAATATCCAGCCCAACATTCATGTGTATGGAAGAGAGCAGTCAGACAAATCATCATCTGACTAACAGTTGTTGAAGGTGAATTGGCACCTTAAAGGGGCATTCCGGGGCTGTAGAAAAAAAAATAGGTATGTTGGTGCCCCAGTAAAATTAAAAAGTCAAACTCTTTTTCTTTCCTCTTCCTTCCTCCTTCCTTCCTTCCCTCCTTCCTTCCTTCCCTCCTTCCTTCCTTCCCTCCTTCCTTCCTTCCCTCCTTCCCTCCTTCCTTCCTTCCCTCCTTCCTTCCTTCCCTCCTTCCTTCCTTCCCTCCTTCCTTCCTTCCTTCCCTCCTTCCTTCCCTCCTTCCTTCCCTCCTTCCTTCCCTCCTTCCTTCCTTCCTTCCTTCCTTCCCTCCTTCCTTCCTTCCTTCCTTCCCTCCTTCCTTCCCTCCTTCCTTCCCTCCTTCCTTCCTTCCCTCCTTCCTTCCCTCCTTCCTTCCTTCCTTCCTTCCTTCCTTCCCTCCTTCCTTCCTTCCCTCCTTCCCTCCTTCCTTCCTTCCTTCCTTCCTTCCCTCCTTCCCTCCTTCCCTCCTTCCTTCCTTCCCTCCTTCCCTCCTTCCTTCCTTCCTTCCTTCCTTCCTTCCCTCCTTCCTTCCCTCCTTCCTTCCTTCCCTCCTTCCTTCCTTCCCTCCTTCCTTCCTTCCCTCCTTCCTTTCCTCCTTCCTTCCCTCCTTCCTTCCTTCCCTCCTTCCTTTCTTCCTTCCTTCCCTCCTTCCTTCCCTCCTTCTTTCCCTCCTTCTTTCCCTCCTTCTTTCCCTCCTTCTTTCCCTCCTTCCTTCCCTCCTTCCTTCCCTCCTTCCTTCCCTCCTTCCTTCCCTCCTTCCTTCCCTCCTTCCTTCCCTCCTTCCCTCCTTCCTTCCTTCCTTCCTTCCCTCCTTCCTTCCTTCCTTCCTTCCTTCCCTCCTTCCCTCCTTCCCTCCTTCCCTCCTTCCCTCCTTCCTTCCTTCCTTCCTTCCCTCCTTCCTTCCTTCCCTCCCTCCCTCCTTCCTTCCTTCCCTCCCTCCTTCCTTCCCTCCTTCCTTCCTTCCCTCCTTCCCTCCTTCCCTCCTTCCTTCCTTCCTTCCTTCCTTCCCTCCTTCCTTCCTTCCCTCCTTCCTTCCTTCCCTCCTTCCTTCCTTCCCTCCTTCCTTCCTTCCCTCCTTCCTTCCTTCCCTCCTTCCTTTCCTCCTTCCTTCCTTCCCTCCTTCCTTTCCTCCTTCCTTTCCTCCTTCCTTCCTTACTTCCCTCCTTCCTTCCTTCCCTCCTTCCTTCCCTCCTTCCTTCCCTCCTTCTTTCCCTCCTTCTTTCCCTCCTTCCTTCCCTCCTTCCTTCCCTCCTTCCTTCCCTCCTTCCTTCCTTCCTTCCTCCTTCTTTTTTTTCCTCTCTTTTCTTTCTTTCTTCCTTCTCTCCCATCGCTCGTCTTTTCAACCTGCTTCTGAGACGAGCACTTCTATAGAGAAGGGCCTTTCTGCTCAGCCAATCACCGGCATAACATCTCAGAACCAGGTTGATAAGATGAGCGGTGGTGGACCAGAAGGAGAACTGGAGCTGCTGGGGACAAGGGGTAGGTAAGTATATAATTTATTTTTTCCAGTGCCCCTGCAGTATATTTTTTTCCTACAGTGCTGGAACACCCCTTTTAAGATCTGGAGATGTATGATCCTTTTGGTACATACTGCTCTAGAGTCACAACTTCTATTGGAGTGTCTCCCAACCAGGGTACCACCAGCTGTTGCAAAACTACAACTCCCAGCATGCCGCTGGCTGTCCGGGCATGCTGGGAGTTGTAGTTTTGCAACAGCTGGAGACCCCCTGGTTGGGAAACACTGCTCTAGATTGTCCAACTGTTGAAAAACTGCAACTTCTATTATGCACTATCCAGGCATGATGGGAGTTGTAGTTTTGCAACAGCTGGACAATCACAGGTTTGGGAGCACTGCTCTAGACCAGAGAAAACTTTAAAAAAAAAGTGAATGTTGGTGGACCTGGAGGACTGGTTGAGGACCACTGCTCTAGACTTCTCTTGCAGTCCCATGTAAAAAAACATAATACACAGGCCACCTGACTGCATGCGAGAAATTCAGCTCTGCTACATCCATTCAGAAGTCTCGTCAATGCTGGGTTACGATGGCGCTGTTCTTCTGCCGTCGCTCTGAGTGATCTCCCCTCACGTAGCAATAATAACCTCCTATAATATAGTTGGTAAATTTTTTTTTTTTTTTTCATCTCCTTTTGCCATTGGCTGCGCCCGGCTGCCCCCTTTAATAATTGAGGCGTCTTTATCTGCGGCAGGCTAAAGGTCCTCTTTACTCAATTATTCAGTAGCCTTCCCGCGCTGCTTTGTTGAGAGTCCTATCGGTTTTCACTCCTTCAAGCCATGGAGGGGGCGAGGAGAATAAATTCGTCCAAACGGCGAGGCTGGCGGCGGGTATTCCAAGAAAATGACATTAATTCGTCTTTAATGTGGAACTGTTAGCCGGGGACAATGTGCCAATTCCTTGCCAGAGACTGTGCCCGCGGGGTCATGGGAGGCAGCAGCTGAAGTTGGCATGGATTCTGATGGCTGGTTCTCTGTGAGTGATCTGAAGTATCTGGTGCGGTGGCACACAGGGTCCTACCAGCTGCACCCAGGTAAAAGCCAGCGCCGTCTTGTTGTTTACTCTCTTGTGGTTTATGTGAAGATTTTATGGCTTTCCTCCTTAGCAGAACAAGTTCCTTCCTAGACGTGTGTGAACACCGTACCCAGACCGCATTTATTTAATATATTTTTTTTTTTAACTCTGCTCAACCTGGGCACGGAATAAAGTTTTCCTGCAGCTTGGTGGTGCCTTGCCATCCCGTTACGGTGGCATGCAAATCGATTATGTAACTAATAGTTCTTGGCATAAATTCCGGGAACTCGTGGCGGTGGACAGGCGATTCTGTGGATTTTAAGAACATGCCGTCACTTCACAAGTAGCAGAGCTGTGTTTGTAAAACTGCGTACCGTAGATAACGTGCTTCAATAATCTTTAAAGGGGTTATCCAGGAAAAAAATTAAATTTAACATATCAACTGGCTCCAGAAAGTTAAACAGATTTGTAAATTACTTTTATAAAACAAATCTTAATCCTTTCAGTTCTTATAAGCTGCTGAAGTTGAGTTGTTCTTTTCTGTCTAAGTGCTCTCTGATGACACGTGTCTCAGGAACTGTCCAAAGTAGAAGCAAATCCCCATAGCAAAACTCTTCTACTCTGTGCAGTTCCCAAGACAAGCAGAGATGTCAGCAGAGAGCACTGTTGTCAGACAGAAAAGAACAACTCAACTTCAGCAGCTGAAAATTATTGGAAGGATTAAGATTTTTTAATAGAAGTAATTTACAAATCTGTTTAACTTTCTGGAGCCAGTTAATGATGAGAAAAAAAAAAAAAAAAAAAAAAAAACTTTTAAGGGGTGCGTTCATACTGAGGAATAGGAGAGGAATCCTCGTGTAAAAATTCCACTTTTTTTTTTGCGCAGAATTAACGCGGAATTCCACACAGATTTTCCACGTGGAATATAGGAGGAAAATGTTTTTTATTTTTTTATTTTTTTTGCTGGACTAAAGCCACCAATTGGAATTTCCCTTTTTTATTTATTTATTTTTTTTTTTTGTGCGGAATCTCCGCAAATTCCGTGGAGAAACGATTTCAATCAGAATTTTTTTTAACCATTTGACTTCAATGGACTTCTGCTTGCGTATTCCGCAAGGAGAATGAACATCTTCTCTCTTCTAGCGGGATGGAATTCCACCGTGGAATTCCGCCAGCGGAATTTACGCAGTGGGAACAGTGCAGAGTAAAATACATTGAAGTCAATAGCAAAGCAGATGTTAAATATTTCTAAAGTGGAGAATTCAAGAGGAATTACTCGAATAAATTCCTCTTGAATTACTCAGTATGAACGCATCCTAAGGCTACAATTTGGCGGGAATGCCTGGGCCGAAAATTTCAGGTGGGCATTCCGTGGAACATGGCGACGCTAGGGCATCACACAAAAAAAAAAAAAAAAAAAGGGCGCCGTGATGGAATTTTTTTCCTCAGGTTCCGCTTGGAAGTTCCGCCATGTCATCGAGTCCCTACAGAGCAAACAAATAAGGCAATATTATGTTCAGCATCATTTTGTATGTGTAGTATGATCTACAACAGTGGTCTTCAAACTGCGGACCTCCAGCTGTTGCAAAACTACACCTCTCAGCATGCCCGGACAGCCAACGGCATGCTGAGAGTTGTAGTTTTGCAGCATTGCTTATTGAGCAGACTTCTCTTATCTTGAGAATTTCTGCTCCTGTAAGTCCATGTACTTGGGAGCAGTAATCCCGACCATGCATAGAATTCCAGAACTACAGTGTAGACGGACACACAGGCAGAGCAGTAGAGGAGAAAGCAGAAGTCAGAAGTGTTACCTATACCAATAGTGATTGTCACCTAGCGGATGTCACTATATCGGATTTAGGGTACTTTCTCTCGTACAGGATGTGCTGCATATTTTCTGCTGCTGATTTACCTACCCATTGACTTAAATGGGTAGCAAAATTGGCTGCAGCCAAATGTGTGGCAGATCCTGTACGTATGCCCTTACCCTTAAGAAGAGGATTTGTAATAGTGTGCTGTTAAAGGGATGTACAGACAAGGAGAGCGCTCCTAGTGTGATACCGTAATGCAAAGATAATATGAACAAACAAGAAAACTTGCTCACCAAGTATAGTTGTACTGCGACCAAGTACAACTATGGTGAAGGCGTGAAGTGACCCTGCAACGGGTGAAGAACGGCAGCTGCTCCTGGACACACAAGCGAAGTAATTAAACGGATCCCTCCAAGGAACAACCCAGGATAGAGGCAGCGCACAAGACTTCAAAGGTAAAATGGTTTATTTACCCGGCATGCAACGCGTTTCGCTGGATAACCAGCTTCATCAGGCATCAACCTGATGAAGCTGGTTATCCAGCGAAACGCGTTGCATGCCGGGTAAATAAACCATTTTACCTTTGAAGTCTTGTGCGCTGCCTCTATCCTGGGTTGTTCCTTGGAGGGATCCGTTTAATTACTGTTAAAGGGATGTCCATTACTGATACACTGGTCTGTCTGTGAGTTGTCTGATAATCCGGCTTGTCCTCATGTCGCGGAGGATCCGGAAGCCGAGAAATGAGAACCTGTCTGATATGGTCTTCACAATGTATATCAGTTGGCTGCCTGTGATGCCAAGGGAACAAGGTGGTCACCAGTCACCGTCTTCTCTCGACTAGCGGTGTACACTATATAGAAAATAGCATGTCTCTCTTTTGATTGGTCAAAATGGGTCACTGGACTTTACAAGAATGGCACTATGGAGTATGTCAGGTGTAGAGATGAGCGAACTTACAGTAAATTTGATTCGTCACGAACTTCTCGGCTCGGCAGTTGATGACTTTTCCTCCATAAATTAGTTCCACTTTCAGGTGCTCCCATGGGCTGGAAAAAGGTGGATACAGTCCTAGGAGACTCTTTCCTAGGAATGTATCCACCTTTTCCAGCCCACAGGAGCACCTGAAAGCTGAACTAATTTACGCAGGATAAGTCTCCAACTGCCGAGCAGAAAAGTTTGTGACGAATCGAATTTACTGTAAGTTTGCTCATCTCTAGTCAGGTGATTCCTCCTTGAGAATGGGCATATAGCAACACTTTTTGGGCCAAAATGGGGCTTGCGAAAAAAAAAAATCTACAATTTTTTTTTTTTTTTGTAGACTAAGAAATTGCACTAGGTTATGCATCATGATCAAGTATTCATAAGGCTGCCGGTGTAATTGCCTACATTGAAATCGCCAAAATAGGAACATTTATGGTACTTTCACACTGTCGATGGTCAGCAGCAGGATACGCCTGTGTGAATGTACCCTTAGGCTAGGGTCACATGTAGTGCATCCGCAGCTGAAATTACTCTTGCGGATTTTCTGGAAGTGGAATTCCTGTGGTGTCAAATCTGCACTTAAGTGAAGAGCAACGTAATTTGCCTGCCGAATTTTAGCTGTGGGAAACCCTCTGCTACATGTGACCCTACACTTAAAGGGGTACTCCGGCCCTAAGACAACTTATCCCGTATCCAAAGGATAGGGGATAAGAGATCTGATCGTCACTCCCTCCCATCGACTTGCATTGCGGGGGCGTGATGTCACACGTGGGCGGAGTCGTGACGTCACTATACTCCGGCCCCGTAGTAGTGACCCGCCAGACTCTGAGCCTCCAGCGCTGCATGCAACTCACACAGGTGGGTGCTGCATGCGAAATTGTGGGGGTCGCCAGCAGCGGGACCCCTGTGATCAGAAATCTTATCCCCTATCCTTTGGATAGCGGATAAGATGTCTTAGGTCCGGAGTATCCCTTTAAAGTGCATCCAATTTCAAACCAGAAAGGTGAATGAGTGAACAGAGATGTTTATTACTATTAGACATTATTACCGTATTTTTCGCCATATAAGACGCACTTTTTCTTCCCCAAAACTGGGGGGGGGAAAGTTGGTGCGTCTTATACGGCAAATACACATTACAACCCTGTCCTATCGCTGAGGTCCCTGCGGCCATCAACAGCCGGTACCCGCAGCTAATACAGGACATCACCGATCGCGGTGATGCCCTGTATTAACCCTTCAGACGCGGCGATCAAAGCTGACCGCCGCGTCTGAAGCGAAAGTGACACTAACCCGGCTGCTCAGTCGGGCTGTTCGGGACCGCTGCGGTGAAATCGCTGCATCCAGAACAGCTTGCAGGACACCAGGAGGGACCTTATCTGCCTCCTCGGTGTCTGCTCCATGCCGGGATCCCCTGCATGGCCGGCACTCTCCTTCGCCGTCATAGCAGCGTGCGTAGCGACGTGATGACGGCGACAGAGAGTGAGGATACCCGGCAGCAGAGATGTTCTGGAGCGACGGGGACACCCTGGGGACGTAGCGACAGTGATGGAGGGCGACATCCAGGGCAGCGGTGACGGGTCCGGAGCGGCGGGGACAGGTGAGTATTACCTCCTATACCAGTGGTCTTCAACCTGCAAACCTCCAGATGTTGCAAAACTACAACTCCCTGCATGCCCGGACAGCCAACGGCTGTCCGGGCATGCTGGGAGTTGTAGTTTTGCAACATCTGGAGGTCCGCAGGTTGAAGGTTCAGAATCTTTTTTTTTTCTTCTAGATTTTCATGCTTTAAAATTGGGTGCGTCTTATATGCCGGAGCGTCTTATATGGCGAAAAATACGGTAACTGTGATCACTTTGTACCAAAATGCAATAAAGAGAGAATACAGATCATAGTAAAAAAAAAAATTAAAATAAAATATATATATGTTTTAATATCTTGAATAAGTTGGATGGTGCTCACCAGTGTGGACACTCAATAATAATATCTGACTCCCGGAACTCACTATACAGTGTGGGAATGGAAGACTGGCCATTAATGTGGCAAACATTTATACCTTCTTGTATCTACACTAATACATACCATATGCAAATAACAAATATGACACCTTTAAAAGTGTGTACCCTCCAATTAAAAAACAAACAAAAACAAAATGAAAACCTTTTGAATAGAACAAACTTCTGCACACTTCTCTCCTCGCTCGATGTCTTGGACCAGAAAGCCCCATAGACTTATATTACGAATCTGTCCAGGTCACATGACGCACAGCCAGGAGAGGCCAAACTAAGCAAACACTTCTCCCAGCTCTTATCAGTCAGCCCGACCGATCAAAGGTTTTGATGGATTCTAGTTCTTTCTCTCATGATTGGCCAGTCTGAATGCCGGATACTTAATATTACAGATTTGCTGTATGCCCAACCATTTTATCAACATGACGGCTGGTAAGTTCTCCAGCCCAATCTGCCGTGGTTATTTGACCTCTACGGTGACTGTTAGAGATGAGCGAACTTACAGTAAATTCGATTCGTCACAAACTTCTCGGCTCGGCGGTTGATTACTTTTTTTCCTGCATAAATTAGTTTAGCTTTCCGGTTCTCCCATAGGCTGGAAAAGGTGGATACAGTCCTAGGAGACTCTTTCCTAGGACTGTATCCACCTTTTCCAGCCCACCGGAGCACCGGAAAGCTGAACTAATTTATGCAGGATAAGTCATCAACTGCCGAGCCGAGAAGTTCGTGACGAATCGAATTTACTGTAAGTTCGCTCATCTCTAGTGACTAGTTTTAAATGGGTTTTCCTCCAAAGACCTTTCCTTTACAAGTTGTCATACACCTTCTGTAGCTGTTGTACAAATGTTCGGCCTATAGCCACCTCTGCAGTTAACCCCATACACATGAAATCCAGCTCACCACTCCAATGTAGTGCACGGATCTGTGCCTGGCACAGCACACAATATGCAGAAAAGAACGATCATCCAGCGCTTGGAAACAATAGCTTTATTGAAGATCACTTGACGCTGTTAAAACCAACCATACTGTCAGACACATTTCCAGCGCATGCGCTCTTCCTCGGTGAGGTCACCGAGGAAGAGCGCCTGCGCTCGAAACGAGTCTGTTGGTATGGTCGGTTTTAACAGCGTCAAGTGATCTTCAATAAAGCTATTGTTTCCAAGCGCTGGATGATCGTTCTTTTCTACAGGAGCGCTTGGCCCTGGAGAGGGAGGGGTAAGCCATTACAAGACTCTTAAAGGGGTATTCCAGGAAAAACCTTTTTTTTTATATATATCAACTGGCTCCAGAAAGCTAAACAGATTTGTAAATGACTTCTCTTAAAAAATCTTAAGCCTTCCAATAATTATCAGCTGCAGAAGTTGAGTTGTTGTTGTTTTCTGTCCTGCATCAGTGCTCTCTAACATCTCTGCTTGTCTCGGGAACTGCACAGAGTAGAAGAGGTTTGCTATGGGGATTTGCTTCTACTCTGGGCGGTTCCCGAGACACGTGTCATCAGAGAGCACTTAGACAGAAAAGAACAACTCAACTTCAGCAGCTCATAAGTACTGAAAGGATTAAGATTGTTTAATAGAAGTAATTTACAAATCTGTTTAACTCTCTGGAGCCAGTTGATATATAAAAATAAGTTTTTTTCCAAGATAACCCCTTTAAGGCTTATCTTCTCCAAAAACAAAAATGTTGGACAATTAAAAACCCACATGCCCAATCCTTCTCTTCCCTGACATCTGTCTGGAAAAATCAGGAGGCCTCCATACGCATTATAAAATCTAAAAGAGATAGGAGGAGCACTCCACGGCGTAAAACAATACCGGAGGTTGGGTAAGGCTCTAATGGATCACAGTCGCTTACCCAGAGTAGTTGTGTAAATCATACACAACAATGATGAGCGTATATCCAAATGACAGGCGTGAAACAGTCTGTAGCCCTCAAGCTTTCAATTGGTGCTGACGGGCCCAAATCGGACACAGCGGGAACCATAAAAAGGATTTATTCACCAAGATGTAACGCGTTTCGCTGCGCATGCGCAGCGAAACGCGTTGCATCTTGGTAAATAAATCCTTTTTATGGTTCCCGCTGTGTCCGATTTGGGTCCGTCAGTGCCACATGAATCTTGTTGCTAACCACGTAGAAGCCCACACCATTCCATTGCTCCATACACATTACAGTGGGCAGGTTCAGCTGATTTTTTTTTTCGCATTTAGGTCCTATAGCCTTCAAGTCTGTGGAAAATAAATTAATGGGTGTTCTTGTGACAGGAAACTAGTTTTAGTGATCACATGGTCCACTCTGGCTTAGAAGATGAAAGGTCCCATTCTACTAAGGGTACATTCACACTGCGGAATGATCATTTGGAGAAAATTCGGGATGACATTCAGTGCACAGCAGTGGCCGGCGCTAGGACCCCTCAGACATGCATCATCACCATTAAAGGGGTACTCCGGTGGAAAACATTTTCGGTGCCAAAAAGTTAAACAGATTTGTAAATTACGTCCTATTAAAAAATCTTAATCATTCCAGTACTTATTAGCTGCTGAATACTACAGAGGAAATTCTTTTCTTTTCGGACTTCTGTCAGTCCACAGTGCGCTCTGCTGACACCTCTGTCCATTTTAGGAACTGTCCAGAGCAGCATATATTTGCTATGTGGATTTTTCTCCTGCTCCGGACAGTTCCTGACACGGACAGAGGTGTCAGCAGAGAGCACTGTGGTAAGGCAGAAAGGAAATTCCAAAAGAAAAGCATTTCCTTTGTAGTGTACAGCCGCTAAGAAGTACTGGAAGGATTAAGATTTTTAAATAGAAGTAATTTACAAATCTGTTAAACTTTCTGGCACCAGTTGATTTAGAAAATGTTTTCCTCCGGAGTACCCCTTTAATGATTCTGCCTAAACCATGAACATGATCATTCTTTTTGCCGAGTCTGGATTTTTCCTTTTTTTTTTTTTTTTTTTTTTTTTTTTTTTTTTCCGCTGGTGAAATTCAACAGTGTGAATGGTGTAAGCAATGGAAGGCTGCTGTATCGCAAATTCCGATAGCCTAACAAAGCATATAGAAAGGGTTGTTTTAAAAGTATGCATTGTACAGGACTAGAGAACATAGCTGCTTTCTTTATGAAACAGGGTCACCCTTGTACATGAGTTGTTTGTGGCATTGGAGCTCGGCTACATTGACGCGGATGACGCTGAGTTGCAATACCGCACACAACCTGTGGTAAACGGTGGCATTGTTTTTGGATGGAAGCAACCATAATTCTTTCTAGTCATGTATTCTTTATCACCACCAGCATAAGGCTGGGTTCACACTACGTTTTTCAACTACGGTTCCCGCATATGTTTTCTATCAAAAACCCTATGGGGAAAAAACGGATGGAACAGTATGGGAAAAAGTAAACCGTATGCGTTTTTAAACAGTATACTGTTTTTAAAAGTGCATACTGTTCCGTCCGTTTTTATAGAAAAAAAAAAACCATACGTTTTTGAAAATGTTGTCCATTTTTAATGGGAGGGGACTTGGGTTGGGACTTTAGGATTCAAATGCGCATGTGCAAAGTAAAAACGTATACGTTTTTCCTGTATGGAACCGTATACATGTGCGTTTCCCATTGACGTCCATGTAAAAAAAAAAAAAAAAGTATATATATTTTTTTTCTATAAAAACAGACGGAACAGTATACTGTTTAAAAACATATACGGTTTACTTTTTCCCATACGGTTTTTGATAGAAAACGTATGCGGGAACCGTAGCTTGCATTACCCTGCATGTACAGCATTGTATTCAGGTGACGGACACTGCAAATCCTGTAAAAAAAAAAAACCAGCATTTATGACATTGTGAAGTGGAAAGCAGAAGCCAACTATTTACAGGGTACTTTACAGAACGTTCAGCGGCCTCTTATCTGGGATAACATCTAAGCCGTTCATCAGAGAGATATATAGACAGATAAACACAACGTTATTCTCACAATGTTCTGAAGATGCGTATCATGTCTTCAAGAATTCAGCGCACATGAGAAAACAGCAATTTCATGTTTAGTCAGAGAGAAAGAAGCTATTTTTAGAGGAGCGGAGATAGGGGAAACAGCACATGAATAATGTTATAATAACCGATCAGACAGATTCTGTAGGCACTTGCCAGTTCCTTTAGAAAAAATATGCTCCCACCAATATAAATCAAATCCCAGCTGTCAGCATAGGGGGAAAATATAGAATCGGAGCTGTAAAACAGCACCTGGGTATCTACAGCACATCCATAGACAATACATGTAGGGCATACAGACCCACCGCGCCATACAGTGGAGATAAGACACTTGTTTCCTATCCGGTGGATAAAGAGAAGTTGTAGGGACTGGAATACCCCTTTAATGAGCAGTCCTTGTAATACATAGAAGTACTGAGTTGTCCACAGTAAGGCTGCATTCACATCTCGTATTTGCAATACAGTTTCCTGTATCAGGTTTTATGTAAATAAATAAATAAATAAATAAAAAAGTCTCAAAACCGGACCAAACCATGTACAGCTGTATATATACACTGCTATACGAAGAATTCAGATGGCACTCACGATATATGCAGCAATAATGTAGTTTATTCAGTCAGGTCTGGATACAGGTAGGCAGACGGGCCGTTTCTCGCTCTCAATCAGCGCAATCATTGGTCTTTAGAAAGCGCTGATTGAGATCGAGAAACAGCCCGTCTGCCTACCTGTATCCAGACCTGACTGAATAAACTACATTATTGCTGCATATATCGTGAGTGCCATCTGAATTCTTCGTATAGCAGTGGACATTTTCTTACATAAGATTGAGCACCACGAGCAACAGCATATCCAGAGTGTGGGAAATAGACTGCACGGGTCCACACGTTCATACAACTCTACAGAGCAGTGCCGACTTACCTGTTGCAAAATTGGATGGTGGAAAACCGGATGGAACCATACGCGCATACAGTTCTTTACGGTTCCCATTGACCACCATTTTAAAAAAATGTATACAGGTTGTATCCGGTTTTTCACCTGGACATAAAACCGTAGTAGACTACAGTTTTGTGTACGGAAAAAAAATTGATAAAACCGTAAATGATGCAAAACGTACACACCGGATGCTACGTTTTGGCATACGGTTTTCAATGACGTGTCTATACATACAGTTTGCAATACGGTTCCATACGGTTTTTACACTGAAACCGTATACGGGAACCGTATTGCAAAAACGAGATGTGAATTGTAGATGTGAAAGAGATGCACTTGTAGCTACTTTCCATTCTGATAGATGTGTAAGGGCTAAATATGCTGTATAAAATGAGTGGATTATTGGTCATTGATACACACTCCCCAGCTAGTTTCTACATACAAGCTTCTAGAAAGGCTGAGAGAGAGAGAGACGTCCCTAGTCCAATCCCCTCTCTCAGAGGCCTGGACCCAAAACTAGTTTAGTGTTGGCATCTCTCCTATCTATGTTCCTTCTAGGTTGACCTGTCAGAGTGTCTACACCTAGTAAGAGTGTAAGATGCCCCCCCCCCCCCCCCCCCCCCGAGTACAACAGTTTTTTTTTCTACTTTCATTTTATGACCATGTAGTAATTCAGAATATCTGATAATATGGGGCAAATATGCCGGGTGGCTCAGGTTAAAGGGCTACTCGGCTGCTCAGTGTTCCGAACACTGGAGCCGGCGCCGGGAGCTTGTGATGTCATAGCCCCGCCCCCTCATGACGTCACACCACCTCAATGCAAGTCTATGGGAGGGGACAGCCGTCACACCCCCTCCCATAGACTTGTATTGAGGTGGCGGCACGTGACGTCATGAGGGGGCGGGGCTATGACATTACGAGCTCGCAGGCTGCAGCTTTCGGAACAGTTTGTTCCAAATGCTGAGCAGCGGAGTACCCCTTTTAAACACATTATTCATCTGAGGGTGCAACCAAAAAATTGCTTCCCTCATGCTAAGTGTCACGAGATGTTTTGCAGCCACTTATCCGGAGCTAGCAATAGAACTAAATACATGTGACTGTATTCCCAAGTAAGGTGCGCAATTGTTTTCTTAAAATGTACGAGAGGGGGTATTTTAAAAGGCGTTGAGCCCCCTTGTCCTGAGTATGGTGGCATTAACCATCACAAGGTTGGAGGCATCATTTTAATCTCAGTTGTAAGGTTCTTTTTAAAGCATCCAGTATGGGACGACTAGATCATATTTTCCCCCGCCTTAATGCACATCTTTGTCACAACTCTGATGTGTAGAGGTCATGGTCTAGAAATATTAGGCAGCCAAGGGCACTGTTTTGACAGATCTAGAGCATAACATCTCTACGACGGCCAGAGGACATCATGGCTGCCGAGACTTGTAGAGGAAACCCAGGAGCTAAGAAATTGCTCTAGGAAGACGTCTAATGAAAGTGTTTTTCCTCCTGTGCTTCCTCTGCTTGTCATTTCTCCTGTTCTGGATGCATGAATTGGCGAGAGAGAGAGAGAAAGGAGAACCGAACCTATTAGAAATTGGAATCTGCATGGACTTATATGCCAACTATAGATGCCATGAATTGTATTTGTGTGTGTGTTTAGCTATAGTCTTTTTATGTGTCTTGGCTAATGTTTGACTGTTTATTCTTACTGTAGTAGAAATCCAAGGCTGACTGTACTTTGGCTCCAATTTCTGTAGTAAAATTAGACTAGAACCTTTTCTACAAAGTGCTGCCAAAAATATCAATGACTTTATGAAAATTTGGTAGAATTGAGTTCCTCGAACATCTCTCACCTTCCTAACGAATAAACATTGCATTTCTTCCAAATTGCCTTTTATTTTATGGCTTGAAATTTAAGAACATGACATATATATTCGTTAAAGGGGTATTCCAGGATATTTTTTTTTTTATTAGTCTATGCTACAAGGGCTGTGAGGTTAATGTGGTTCATAATATAGTGTCTGTGTCTGTGTGTGTGTGACGGTTTTCTCACAATTCTTATGTGATTTTCACTCCAATATTTATTTTTAACAGCATACAAAATGACTGTTGTCTCAGATTTTTCCCAGCTTGCAATGTGGCCGAGACCTGACTCAACTAGTCAGCTGATGACAGGGAGCCTGTCTGTCTCAATGGGTGGAGGGATAAATCTGCAACTAATGCAACAGCTGTAGGCACCCTGATTGAAAACCACAGGTCTTTTGACTGGATGCAGCACAGAAAAATGGAATTATGGGATTTGTACGCAAAAAAGAAAACTCAACCAGGAAATACCAGTTCACAAAAAGCTAGCCACAGTGTTCTGGTAATCTCACAACATAGCCATTTAGCCCCAAGACAAGCGCAGATCCTTCCTAAGCATGTCCATTACTGTCTGCCAGGTACGTACTAAAATCACCTTATGGTGGATAACCCCTTTAAACCATTCTAAACATCCAGAGATATTTAAAGGCTATTCCTAACTGGACATTTATGGCATATCCCAAGAATAAGAGACCCCCCCTCCAGATGGCTTGCAGCTAGGTGGTCGGGAAGCCAAAAACCGCTTAACAGACTGTTACCTAAACAGTATTGCTTATGGTGTTATTTGTATATCTTTTTCCAAAAAGATCTTATCATAAACCTTTGATGTTGTCTAGCACCGGTCATAAAAGAATATTCTGTTTAGCCAATGGCCGTTTCTCTGCTCTCTGGTATTCGATATTTGGGCTTGATGAAAGGTACCAACCACAAACTTAAATCTATTGATTACTAGTCAGGCCAAAATCTCATATAATGAAACAATAGACAGACAGGGCTCCATAGTGTAGTACTATTCTTGCACAAAGGAATAATGCAGGTCAATATTTTGCTTACCACAATGGGTTACACTCCACCAAGTGCAACAATGGATCAAAGTGTGGAATACCAATAAGGTGTCGGCAGCCACTCCACGTCTCGTCAGATATAGCAGAAATAACAGTAGAGCTCCAGGATGTGGACGGTATATACGGGCGCTCAACCACCAGGTAGTAGGATAAAACATTTATTCTACCATAATGTAACACGTTTCACAGCACAGCTGCTTCATCAGGCACAGCTGTGCTGTGAAACACGCTGCATTATGGGTGAATAAACGTTTTATCCTACTACCTGGTGGTTGAGCGTCCGTATATACCGTCCACATCCTGGAGTTCTATGGTTATTTCTGCAAAATCTAATATAAGGCTAAGTTCACATCTGAAAACTACCCTTCACTTATGGCATTGGCATATGTTGGAGTATCAGTGAAATGGTATGCAGATGACCTGGATTCATTGATTTCAGTGGACCAAAAGTAGTCTAAGGCTATGTTTCTTACAGGGATTGTTAGGTATTTTTTTTTCGAAAACTGCCTGAAGTTTTTGAGCCAAAGTCAAAAGGAATGAGAAATATGAAGGAAGGCCCTATACTTCTCATTCCTGCTGGATCCACTTCTGGCTTTGGCTCAAAAAACTGCAGTGGCAGCATAACAAACATGCCAAAAAAAAACTGTGTGGAAACCTGGCCTAATAGTGACTAGGTTTGGTACATATGTGAGAGCATGTAGTTTTTGTGTGGAACTCTGTGCAGTATATATGGGTTTAGCATTTGGTTAATTTTCTTCTGTATACCACAAATCTATGGTAGTTTTCAGATGTGAACTCGGCCTAACACTCATCCGTGTCTGCATCTGTTTTTTTTTTTTTTTTTTTATGCAAAAAGTATCCTTACCCCAAACATAAGTGGTTAATGTAATCTCCATCTGCAAAAAGCCTCACCAATTTGGGTTCGTGTGGGGATAATTTAGTTTCAATGGCTGCACTATCTTCTAGGCAGCATTATTGAGCCCTTGCCTATTGTATGTTTTCCATGGATGAGCACATTTGCCCAATGCCTCCCCTCAGTTGCTCTGCAGAATTTCTTGGCATGTATTAAATAAACAATAATGAAAATAACAGGCCTTTTCTGCTAGTATCTGAATGTGCACGCCTGAGTAAGGCCCTCTGTTGCACGTGGCGTGTTAACATAATGATAGGTCTTCGGCACATTCTGCTTTCTCTAGTCAAGTTGATTGCCCATTGACTGCCACCCCGCACATAGAAAGCCGAGGGGGAGGCGTAATTATCCTGACAAGCTCCTTTTTCCGCAGCCTTGTGGGCGCTGTGATGGTGTGATTGCCTGCTGTCAGATTGGTGCGGCCCATGTGTTAGATCACTACACAGCCACTGTTATTTGCCAGGACTGAGATAAATGTTCTGTGCTGGATGGGCACTACAATGTGGTGGCATATGTATACAAAGCTTAGCCCTGCCAGGGAGAATTTGCACCACAACAGAACCTGTTCTGCCTGATCCAGCAGGGTGGGCTTAGCAGTTTGAGCTCAGAAGTATAAATGCGGCTGTAGATAAGAATATGCCTTACTGTAGGCTGTAAATGTTTTTATTATTTGACCGCGGTATGTTATGTGTGTATTCCTTCATGTGATTGTCATTGTATTCCATCACCCTTCTCTAATAATATTTGCACATACCTAAACAGAAAAGGTTTACAGGGTTATATTGACTGCAAGGCAACCTATCTTGTCTGTAATCTGGGTGTGATCACTCTCATTATATGAAATATGTATTGTATGTTCCTTACAGCATTTACATTGTGTGCTACATATTGTGGGAATTTTATTTGTTACAGGCTGTTCATATTAAAGATGTATCCCAACCTAAAGCATGTACCACCTATCTGCTTAATATGTGGGGGGTTTTAGCTTTCCTCTATTTTTGACAGTCCTATACACTTCGTGCTCTGGAAGACCTGTCTTCCATTTTACAGATAACCATTTACTGTGAATGGGCGCTGTGTAATGCTTCATTTACACTGTGGTGGCACTGCATGGAATTGAACACTGCCTGACTTCAGCGCCTCTTCTGCTTCTTTCTTCTCTGGTCGGCGGCGCTCCTGGTTGTCCTTACTACATCATTGTGTGACACTGTACTATCGGGAGGTATACGATTTAAAACGGGTCACTCAATACCTGAGCCCCCATGATTTGAGGTTCTTATCCTTAACAATCGTTCCTGATCCCAGTATTCCCGGTGTTTCTCATCTGACTTGCTGAGACTTGACCTCTGCTTTTGACCTTTCCCTGCCTTGGCCTTCTGATTTATGTACCACACTAAGTAGGATTGACTCTAGCCTGTTCTTACTTTGTACCTTGCTGCCGTCCTGTTTTAGACATTCTGGCTTATCACTGGTTAACCCCATATTTGCTAATTTTGTTAATAGCTTGTCCATGTGTTGCTGACTTAGCCTGTCTGGCTGACTTTGTTGACGCCCCATCCACTTAGCGACAACTAAAGGTCCTTTTACACGGCCAATTATTCGGTGAATAAGGGTTTGTAGGAATGATTGTTCCCAATAATTGTCCCATGTAAAAGGGCCAGCAATTAGCCAACAAACGAGGAAAGGCTTGTTCTTCAGTTGATTGAATTTTTTATGTAAATGGGTGATTTGTGGCTGACAATGATCAAGCTAAAGGGCAGCAGGAATGATCCAGCATTAAGCCATCTAACACTTGGTCTAAACTTAGACAAGACAGTACAAATTTGGACTAGACAGTCTACAGATGTCAATTCCCCCTTGAGTGCTCTCAAGTACTGCACCTGTACAAATTATAATAAAATCTTACCTTATAAAACACTGCCTTATCTGCTGTGTATCAATACTCCCATGTTTACCATGTAGATCTTCAGTATAGAACTGAATGGATTATGGACTACCTACAATGTACATCATGGTTTTCCCTTGTGTTTTCTGCTAGAACTTAACAGCACCGATCTAAAAGGATGTATCAGCGAGAACAGCCTAAGCAGCAATGCCAGCCTGCCCAGTGTGCAGAGCTGCCGGAGACTTGGAGAGCGGAGGGTGGCCAGTTGGGCTGTATCCTTCGAACGGCTGCTCCAGGATCCAGTTGGAGTTCGATACTTCACAGTAAGTAAATATATATGTATCACAAATGAGAAATTACAGCTAAATTTTTTATTGGTTGATAGGGATATGGTGAGTTAGCTACTAGACCAGCAATCCCGCTACATGGCTTCCAAATTTTTGGAAAATGGTTGTCAAATTAATTTTAACTTCTAGATAATACTCTCTTCTGCAGCCGGTTCTGAGCACATGCGGCTGCTAATGTAAGAGCAGCCAAGTACAGGGCTTGGTGGGGTAAACCGGTGGAAAGAAACTGTGATAAAGCAGAGTAATTGTCAAGTGCTCTCCGAGCCATAAGTGGAGCAGCTGCCGCTAAAGTGGCTCATTAGAAGGAATCTGTCTGACAATCAGTGTGCCAAAAAAATGAGTTTTTATATGGAAATGACAATAATGAGTTCACTATGTGAGTATTCCGCTTCAGGCTCCGCACTCTATCCAAAAAATTGTGATTTAAAGGGGTTGCCTGGCTATAAAAAGAGACTATTTAGATGTACCATTTCTGGCAATTCCGAGTTTGTTGTTTCCTGTGCCCTGTAGCCCTTTACAGCTTGGGGATTTGAATAGAAACTGTAATGTTGTTTTATACCTGAAGTGGTGCTGCAGGGAAATTGTCACTGATCACTGTGAGAGAGGTTGTTGCTGGAGGAGTGTTCTTAAAAAAATAAATTAAAAAAAAGTATAGAATAAATAGAAAATAATAATTGGGTTAGCTCATAAATAACAACTGCTTAGTAGAATGTTTTCATTGTCTTAGAAAATTTGTTTAGGTAAAGCAGAGAGTAGCTGTATGCTTTTATTGATACCCAGGTTCCATGGATTTCAATCTGTACAATGTAATACATTGCTGCAGAGAAAATTGGCTTAAGGCTAAGTTTTCACTTGTTTTATTTATTTTTTTTCTGGCAGTTTTAACTTTTTTAAACAAACACATTGGAAAAACATATTAAATCTTTCAGATTTAGTCATACATTCCTTCTGTCCAGAACATTGACATGACAACATTAACAACAGTTACTGTGAAATGATAGCTAAAAATAATAACCTTTATGAAATAATTTACCTGCATAGCCACTGCCTGCTTTAAAAAATTGTTAGCTTTCTTCTGACTGGCTGGCAGAGTGCCTGGCCCAGGTAATCTTAAAACAGTAAACCAGCGATGCATAAAGCATCACTGGCGTACTGTTCAGTATATGGAGCAGGGACTCTTCTTTTCAAATCTGTCTTATCCACTGCTCCTTAGACCCTGCCTTATGCACTATCTATTATTTAAAATAAAAAAAATGAAGCTAATTGACAATTGGTCTTGATAAATACAAAAACAGCATGTTGTCTGATCCATCAGTTATGTGGTCTTCTGTTCCCTTTGTCCTTTCTTCTTCCAAATCCTTTATCTGTCTAATGACTTCAGCGATACATGGAATAAAAATGAATGGTGCTGAGTTGTTGGAGTTTATCCCAGATGTTTTGTGGGCCATTTTAGGGTGGATTTACCTTTTTTGTTTGTTTTTCTTTTTTTCCATTTTCCGATTTCATTGCCCCTTTTGATAAGTACACATAGTAGAGGTGATCTATGCGCGCACAGGTCTGATTTGAATCCGTTTTATGTCTTGTCCCCTGTAGGAATTTCTGAAGAAAGAGTTCAGCGAGGAGAACATCTTGTTCTGGCAGTCCTGCGAATATTTTAGTCGTGTTCCAGCTCATGACAAAAATGAGGTAAATAACTGACGCAATGGATGATATTTGTGCGTAACCCTATTTGAAATGTTATGACCGGACTTTGTGGATGCTGGTAAAATATTGTGTATATTAGATCCTAGAAGTGAAGATCCACATTAAGAATAATACATAACATCTTTTTCAGATTCAATTACATTTTGAGGCACATTTAGCCACATGCCTCATATTGGCTGCCTTTAAGATGTATTAATTATTTAGAATTTATTATAAATTAATTTATTAATTGATCCATTTATTTCAGCTGTCATACCGAGCACGGGAGATATTTAATAAGTTCTTGAGTAGCAAAGCGACCACACCGGTGAACATTGACAGCCAGGCTCAACTGGCTGATGACATACTGAATGCTCCGCACCCTGATATGTTTAAAGAACAGCAGCTTCAGGTATGTCTATATTAATAAATATAGATATGTTTTTTTGTCCCCCTCTTCTTCCAGTGGTGTTTTTTTTTTTTTTTTTTTTTTTTTTTTTTTGCTCCTTTTTGCCCCTGCTGCTTCTTGGACTTTGTATGACCTGACAATAAAAGTGTACAAATGGAGCTGACACCAGCTGTGAGGCCTTTTCTGGCTCAGAAAACTGGTTGATCCCATTAAACAAACGGCCTAGCTGAATGGAATAATTTTATCATAACAATTTTGATACTGCCAGTGTAGCCACTTAAAGCATATCTGTCATTTCAGGTGACTTTCCTATATAAGCTGCCCTATGTGTGTACATGAGGAGCAGCACTATTTCTGGCCATAATATAACTTATATATGGAATTTTTAGCAGATTTCTGCTCTGCAAGCTTCATCTATAATTTGCAGTTCTCCCAGAGCTGGCGGGCAGAGCCTAACATCAATACACAGAACAAACGCAGCAGGGGAGCCCACACTTCTATGTCTCCCTGCACTTACTTTATAGTAAGTGCAGGGAGACATAGAAGTATGGGCTCCCCTGCTGCGTGTGTTCTGTGTATTGATGTTAGGCTCTGCCCGCCAGCTCTGGGAGAACTGCAAATTATAGATGAAGCTTGCAGAGCAGAAATCTGCTAAAAATTCCATATACAAGTTATATGGCATGAAAGACCAACAGTGAGCAATCTAAACTGTCTATAAAGCCCTGCAGTGAGTTTTTTTGTTTTTTTACTTACACAGCGCTCTGTACTGTCTTTCTGTGGGCTGCTGTGTGTTCACAGGCACCTCATCTCCCTCCTCCCCCCTCCTTAGGTTTGTATTTACTGCTGTAATTTGGTGGCTGAATGATCTGATTTTGGGGAGAATACATTCTGACAGGAGAGAGGGAAGAAGCCTGATAACATCAGAAAGAAGCATTTTTATGTACTATTTGTACTATATGTACTATTGATCCGGACAATTGTATCCACATTTTGCATTCATAATATTAAATTCATATGGAGTTTGTTGAAAGTAACTATTTGTCTCATTTTCAGATTTTTAACCTTATGAAGTTTGACAGCTACACACGGTTCTTGAAGTCTCACCTGTACCAGGAATGCATGCTTGCAGAAGTGGAGGGGAGATCCCTCCCAGACCCCCAAGAGATACCAAGCAGTCCCACCTCAAAACATAGTGTTAGTTCTGACCGCTCCAATATCTCCACTCCTAAGAAGGTATGAGCTTGTTTTATTTATTTTTTTATTAATTAATTATTTGAATCCTCTACTCATTATCCAGAGCTGTGCTTGAGCAGCAGGAACAGTACAATGTTACTTTGCCCAAGCACCGCACGAGCATCAGTGAGAGTTGGTTATAGCCTCCAGCAGCTTTTTTTCCTCGTTCGGCTCCATTGGGGGATACAGAGACTGTGGGTATATGCTGCTGCCACTAGGAGGCTGACACTAGGCTACCCCGCCTACAGTCTCGGAGCTATCAGTTTTAGCTTAGTGTCTGTAGGAGGTAGACACAGGTCTGGAGCTCTCCAGACCTGGTCTTTTATTTTTTTCTTTAGTTTAGGGACGTGTGTATAGATTTTTTTTTTTTCATCTTTTTATTTCTCTCTTTTTAGGTGGGGGCTCAGGAGCATAGCACTCACTGTTCCCCTATTTGCGAAGAAGGGGCACAGGTATCGAGTTATGCACTGTCAACCCCTTCTCGCCAACGGTCAGCGCCCGGGGGTTGCACCTTTGGGTCCAGGTCCCCCTATTTATGCTGTCTCAGCCTGGCATGATGCAGGCGTATAATAGCTGGCCGAAGACTTCAGTAGGTAAGTATCCCAGGACAAGGTGAGTATTTCCTTCTCCTTCCCCCCTCCTTTTCCTAGGAATCCTATCTTTTATTCAGGATTCGCAACCTCTGTAACCCCCCTGTTTTGGGCCCACTCCTTTTTATTCTTTCTAGGGGCAGTTCCTGCTCGGCCATTCTGAAAACAGGGGACAGAAGCAGTGGTGCTTAGGACAGTGGTTAATGTTATTTTCACTGGGGCATTTTTACAGCCCTACCTGTCCGCGGCTGCACTGTGTGCGCATGGCCGGCATTTACTTTCGCTTCGGCCGCTTCCACATGTGAGGCGGGTGGGTTTATCTTCTGTCGGCCGTGCTGCATGCACACGGCCATCAGCTTTTTCTCTTCTCCGTACGCACTCCAGGTAAAGTGCCCGGGGGGCAGGGGGTATTAATTAATGCCGTCTGTGGCCTAACTGCGGCAATTAGCTCCTCCCACTCCCTGCTCGTCGGGGATCTGGCCCCTTTCTCTCCTGTCCTATGGGGTTTCAGCACGCGCACTGAGGTCACTATCTTCCGATCAGTGCGGTGCGTGTGCTGCAGAGGTCATTTCTCTCTCTCTCTCTATCTCTCCTGCCTGCACCACTGCGCGGCCCGGTCCCCCTGGCCCTTCATCCCAGGATGCTCCACTGGCTGTGGATCCTCCGGTTTCCCATCTGTCGAAATCGACCACTCTTCCTTTGGCGGATGCAGCATCCTTTAAGGACTCGGCGGACAAGAGGATTGAAAATCTGGCCAAATTCGCCTTTTGAAGTGACTGGTTAATCTTTACTTCCTGCCTTTGCTTCTGCTTGGGTGTCCAAAGCCCTTTCTGTCTGGGCTTCCCAGCTCCGCCAGGGTATTTTTTCCGGGATGCATTTGGAAGATTTGGTGGATCTTGCACTTCAACTCTCCAATGCTACAGACTATTTGTGCTCTGCTTCTCTGCAGTCTGCCCATTGTACAGCTTTTGCCACAGGTAACCTGGTGGTGATTCGTCGCTCCATGTGGGTCAAGGCCTGGGACGCCGATGCCACTTTCAAGAAATCTCTCACTGAGCTTCCTTTCTCTGGGACCCGACTCTTCAGGAAACGCCTGGATGAGATTAACTCCGAGGCTACTGAAGGTAAGAGCTCCTTATTGCCGCAGAATATGTCTAGCCGTACCGATTCCCACAAGAAAGTCTACCTCCTTTCGGTCTTTTGGCTTGGGTAGGGCGACCAGACCAGCGCCCACACGTTCTTTTCGAGTGGGAGGTAGTTTGTCCCTGTTTCGGAAAGCGCTTGGTCTGCCCATGTGCAGGACTCTTGGGTCCGAGATGTCGTTTCCGATGGCTATCTGATCGAGTTTGCTTCTCTTGCGAGGGATCGCTTTTTTCGTACCCGCCCTCCTCGTTCTCCTTCCTTGGCGGCGACTTTTTGGGTCGCACTTTGGACCCTTCTCGCTCAGGGAGTGATCATCCCAGTTCCTCCCAAGGAGCGTTTTTTGGGGTTCTATTCAAACCTGTTTGTCATCCCCAAGAAAGGGGGTTCCATCCACCCGATCCTGGATCTGAAGCTCCTGCGTCATTTCCGTATGGAGTCCCTCCGTTCTGTGGTTGCATCAATGGATCAAGGGGAGTTTCTTTCTTTGGTGGATATCAGAGACGCTTACCTTCACATCCCCATTTTTCCAGTGCATCAGCGCTTCGCAATTCTGGAGGGCTATTTTCAGTTTGTGGCCCTTCCTTTTGGCCTGGCCACAGCCCCAAGTCCCGCCACAACCAGAAAGTTCCTTGCTTCGTCACGAAGTCCTGAGATCTTCTGGCCCTAGCCGTAGACACCCTAGTGATCCCTTGGTCGCACTTCGTCCTCCCCTATGTCTTCCCTCCTCTTCCTCTCCTTCCCAGGGTCCTGAGGAAGCTCAAAGCGGAGGGCATCTCTGCCATTCTCGTGGCTCCGGACTGGCCCAGGTGAGCGTGGTACGCCGACGTGGTTTGACTAGTGGACAACGTACCACTGCGCTTCCCAGCTCGTCCCGACCTGCTCTTTCAGGGTCCCCTTTGCCACCCCAATTTACTGTCGCTGCATTTGACGGAGTGGCGGTTGAGACCGCGGTGCTGAGGGCCTGGGGGTTCTCTCCCCAAGTGATCCGCACAATGATCAAGGCGTGCAAGCCTTCCTCTGCAAAGATGTATCACAGTACTTTGAGGTCATATTTTCGATGGTCTTAATCTTACTCCTTATCCCCAGTTGTGTTCTCCCTCCCACACCTGCTTTCCCTTTTACAGTCTGGGCTGGAACAACGCTTGGCTCTCAGTTCCCTTAAGGGTCAGGTGTCGGCTCTCTCCATTCTCTTTCAGTGTCCCCTGGCGTCCGATCCTCGCATACGCACCGTTTTGCAGGGTTCTCCTTTCAAACCTCTCCGGGACATTTCTCTTCGTATCCTTTCCTGGAAGGTGGCCTTCCTCATTGCGGTCACCTCCTTTAGGAGAGTTTCGGAGCTAGCGGCTCTCTCCTGCCGTTCCCCGTACCTGGTTTTACACCAGGACAAAGTTGTTTTCCGTCCAGTCTTGTCCTTTTTGCCTAAGGTGGTCTCCACCTTTCACCTAAATGAGGATATCGTCCTTCCGTCCTTTAGTCCAGCTCCGTCCCATCCCAGGGAACGTTTGCTTCATGGTCTTGATGTGGTACAGGCCGTTAGGATTTACCTTTCGGTCACTTTTTCCTTTCGCCAGTGTGACTTTCTTTGTGCTTACGTAGGGTCGTCGTAAGGGGCTCCCTGCTTTGAATGCGGCCATTTCGCGGTGGATCCGTTCTGCCATCTCGGAAGCTTACCGCTGCAAGGGGAAGACTTTTCTTTTCCGGATCTCGTCTCATTCCGTCGGGGCCTTCTGGGCTTTCCGCAACAAGGCTTTGGCCTTACAAATCTGTAGGGCAGCCACCTGGTCTTCCTTGCACGCGTTTACAACATTTTACCACTGATGCTGGTTTGGGTCGCAAGGTGTTGTAGGCACCTGTGGCCCAGCCTTCCTCCTGTTAAGAGTTTTTTCCCACCCTGGGGACTGCTTTGGTACATCCCATGGTCTGGGTGTCCCCCAATGTAGCCGAACGAGAAAAGTAGAATTTTTATGCTTACCGTAAAATCTCTTTCTCTGAGGATCCATTGGGGGACACAGCACCCACCCATTTGTTCTGGTGTCCTTGGTTCGGTTGCCTGTCCGAGGGTTGGTTCTCTTTTGTCTGTGGTTTCCTCTTTTTCTTTCCCGGTCTGTCCTCTCCTACTGTTTTGGGACTAATCTGATAGCTCTGTAGGTGGAGTATTTCCTGCTGGAAGGGGCCGACTTCTTTTGTTGCCTAGTGTCAGCCTCCTAGAGGCAGCAGCATATACCCACGGTCTCTTTGTCCCCAATGGATCCTCCGAGAAAGAGCTTTTACGGTAAGCCTAAAAATCTACTTTTCCTGCACAGTCAAACTTTAGGGAAATGGTTTTCTGTCTCGAGGAAAAAAATGACAAGATCAATGGTAAAAATGGTACATTAATGTCCTCTATCTACTCCAAGCCCCCTTTTTATGAGCTGTGTCATAAACATTTGCCTTAGCAACCCTAGCCATGAAAGTATATTTTGGTGTAATATGTAAAGGTATGTGTAACGTGTGTTATTTTAAAATGTATTTATATATATTTTTTTTAATAATGTATGGTAAGGTATTTTAATGGTTATGCAGCCCCTATCTTTTTCCAGTTAGGCTAATTTTTATGTTAATAACTTTGTGTGGCCCACCAATGATCTTAGAAATATCCAAATGGCCCCTGGCAGAAAAAAAGTTCCCCACCCCTGGTCTACTGGATAAGTGCATTTGGCTCTGGCCCTTTGTTTATGTGAGTGCTCTGGTATGTTTGGCCTGGTGTCATGTTTGATGACCATCAATCTCTGGATAGTGAGGGATGTGCTATGTATATTGTCTCCAGTGAAGTGTGTTTGTCCATGCCACCAGTGGAACGCGATAAAAATATTATCTCTTGAAGACTGCACTTTTGTTACTGAAGTATTTGGCCTGACTTGTGTTTCCTGTACACACACGCAGCAATCGAGCAAGAAAACCAAGTCAGGAAGATCTCTAAATGATGAATCTGGAGGAGAGGAAGAGAATGAGAAGAAGAAGAAAGGGACCTTCTTTTCCTGGTCAAGGAGTAAAAGCATGGGAAAGTCTCAGAAGAAGAGAGAGAATGGAGAGATCACCAATGGTAACTACATTATATTTCTGTAACCTTCCAAAAATATTATGGTCTAGAAATGCTCACTACATATATTGTATTATTGGGTAGATTGGCTTAAATGGGCACTGTCATGAAATAAAAAAATTAATATGTTGTAGTACTTAAGTACTACAACATATCTAATAAAGTTTAATTAAAAAAAGTGATTTTAAACCAGTTTAAAATCACTTTTAAATTCGGCCACTAGGGGTCGCCCTCCTAGTGGCCGAATGCATTCGGCAGTGACGTCACTACAGAATTGGCAAATGAGCCTGGCAAATGAGTCGAAATTCCAGTCACTGCGGTGCTCGCTCCCGCCTGTCAATCAAACAGGCGAGAGCGAGCACAGTGAAATCCAGGGCTGCGCATTGGCTTCCTGGACTCTCACACTGGCCGCCTCCTTGCTGCATATTCTCCCTGCAGCAGGGTGGAACATGGCTCTTACCTCTGCTTACAGCCACGGCTCCAGTGGGGATACGCCGCCTCCTCACTGCTCCTTGCAGCTGTGTCCTGTCATTGCCGGGGGGAGCACGTTATATGGAGCAACAAGTGTATGCCCGGCTTCCTGTCATGCTCCTACACTCTGGTAACTCTCTCTATGGTTCTGGAGGACTTTCAATCCTCCAGAAACATAGAGACAGTTTCCAGAGTGTACGGGCATGACAGGAAGCCGGGCATACACTTGTTGCTTGCTACGGACCCCCGCTCATGGTCCGGCACAGGTGAGGGGGAGGGGGGGGATGTCTTCCAACACAGGGTGCCTCCAGTTGTTTCCCCACTACAACTCCCAGCATGCCCTGACAGCAAATAGATGTCAGGGCATGCTGGGAGTTGTGGTGGTGAAACAGCTGGAGGCACCCTGTCCTGAGAACTATGGGCGGAACTCGGCCCCCAGCAGGCATCAGTGACGTGGTGCCTGCTGGGGAAGTCTGCCTGGTAGTGAGCACACTACCAGGCAGACAAAATGCCATTTTTAAGATAATTAAAAAAAAAATAAAGGCAGGGAGGGGGTTAGGGATAGATGGGCAATAGGCAGGGACAGAAAAAAAAAAAAGAGGATGGTGGGAGCTACCCTTTAAGGATGACCTGTCAGTTCTCCTGATGTCTGTTTCATAAAACACTTTTTATTGTTTTAGTTGTATTCTTTTTGTTCTCCTAAAAATGTATGCAGCAATTGACTTTGCTCTTTCACCATGAATTGCCCTTCCACCATGACTAAGGGTAACGCCCAGATGGCAATTTATTCTTACATTTCCAGGAGAAATACAACACCAACTACTAAGAAGAGATGCTGCAGCATTGTTATTCCTTGGAAAGTTCAAGTTTTTATAATGAAAGAAATGTCAGGAGAGCAGACAGGTCCTCTTTAAGGGTCTATTCACATGTGCAGTATCCTGCGAATACTTGATGCGCAGGATTTGAAGCTGTGTTCAGTCATTTAGTTTACATTGAAACCTGCAGTATAAACTTCTGTGCATCAAATATGTGCAGAATACTGTACGTGTGAATAGACCCTAAAAGGTACTTGTCCTTAATGAAAACTGCATGCTTTAATGGTTTTCTTCCACCTTTTGTATTCCCTCCGTTCCGGTGCTCAGTCCTTTGCAGTTCACTGAGGAGGAGTGGGCGTTCCTTTTTGCAAGCTTGTTGCTTACCAGCTCATTTTGTGGAGAAACTTCTGCCCTCATCCTTAGTCCAGTGCTGGCAGAGCTCTGTACTGCATGCTCTGAGCAGGATGATTGACAACCTTGCTTGTCCTGCATTTCCCGTCAGCACTTACTGGACTTTGTCTTGGCGGCTTCCAGACATAGTGCCATGCAGCAGGGAGAGTTGGGGCCCCGTTCTGGAGATCGCGGAGGGTCACAGAGGTCAGACTCACTGCGATCAGACACTTATTTCCTATTCTGTAGGATAGGGTATAATTTAATAGCCCTTAAATGATACAAACATAAGGTAAGCATTATAGACAGCATCTCCATATGGCTTCTTACTGTTGTTGGGCTCTGGACACACAGGAAGACAAGCTTTTCCTTTTACCTATCAGCTCACTTATTTTTCTTTTAACATCTTTCCTGGCAGAATCCTCGATTATCAATGGGGCTCCCAACAGGAGGCGAGATTCACAAGGTTCTGTGTCCTCTTCAGCGAGTCTTGAGATGATTAATTGTGGCAGTAATGGTAATGTGCTCGAGGTAAGGATCACATTAAAGTTGTAATTGTTTTAAAAGACAGAAACTCTCTTATCGGTCGTCCTGACATCAGGCACTGCCTTTCTAACCTTGCATTAGTGATTATGCACATTTTAGCGAACGACTGGTGTACATGTCCCCCCCAGGAGAATTGTAAACTTCACATAGCTGACTGCTTTCATTCTGAAAGAACTTGGTGGACACATCTGTATTATCCATCCTTTCAGATGGCTGTAGTCTGAGGAATTTTGCATGGACCTCAGCTGAGTTAGGGCCTATTCACTCGCTTGCGGAATTCCGTCTCAAATTTAAAGCCCATAGACTCCTATGGGATTCCGCACTCCCATTCACACTTCTGAAATTCCGCAAGCGGAATTTCAGAAGTGTGAATGGGAGTGCGGAATCCCATAGAAGTCTATGGGCTTTAATTTGAGGCAGAATTTCGCCATGTTAATAGACCCTTAGTCAATACAATATTGTTTGTGAATTTGCCTTCTGACTTATTTCTACTTCCAGAATAAGACATTTGCAGATTTTATTCTAATCAGTCTTGTGCAAGGGCCTTATTCCAAATAAAAGTAATATCTGTAACCTTTAGGCTAGATTCACATGGCAGGTTTTTACTTTTGAAAAAAATGTAATTGCAATGTAGGTGGTAGAAATCAGACTTGAATTTCTGCCACGTATTACTCTTTTTAACTGTTTATTTTGTTATGGTTTTGCACAAAATACTTGTGCACATAAGTGACATGTCATCTATTCAGGTTTTTTGGTATACACAGCTTAAAAACTATGCACTGCATTTCGGTGTGATTGCGCCAAAGACTCCATGGGAACAAGATCTTATACTGTAAGAGAATAGAAAAAATATGCAGAATAAAATTGTTAGGTTGTTCCAAACCAACTTCGACTTTCTGGTCTTCCATTTCCATTTCTGCTCTTCACATAAGAACGCCTAAAACCTTGCCAAGTCACTGCGCTGCTGAAGTTAAGTTGTTCTTTTCTGTCTGGCAACAATTCTGTCTGCTGACATCTCTGCTTGTCTCAGGAACTGCACAGAGTAGAAGAGGTTTGCTGTGGGGATTTGCTTCTACTCTGGGCGGTTCCCGAGACAGGTGTCAATCTGTTTAACTTTCTGGAGCCAGTTGATATATAAAAAAAAATGTTTTTTCCTGGATAACCCCTTTAAGGTAAGCCTACTCCTCCCCTGCTGCTGTCGTCATTCTCATCCCTTGATTGCCTGCAGTGTTTTATATCCCCATCCACTTTATGTCACGCCATTCTCAAAAGAAGTGAAGAGGTCACTGCCGCTTACAAGATAATCATGCTCTTCCCCTGCTGCTGTCATCATTCTAATCTTTCAATTGGGGAAAAAAAAAACACGGCACTCAATAAATAGAATGATCACGACAGCAGCAGAGGAGGAGTATGCTGATCTTGTAAGAGGAAGTGACCTCTTCACTTCTTTTGAGGATGGCACGACATAAAGTGAATAGGGATATCAAACACTGCAGCCAATCAAAAGAATGATGACAGCAGCAGGGGAGGAGTATGCTGATCTTGTAGCGATGCAGTCACCTGCCATGTTTAAGGAAAGTATGGCATATGACGGTGATATAACGTCAGAGGGGAAAGAACATACTGTTGCTTATCAGAAGATGGGAACAGTATGATGATCTTGTAAATGACACGACCTGTCCACTCCTTTTCAAGGAGAAGTTGACAAGTGACAATGACATGAAGTGATTGGCTGCAGTGTGTTCTTTCTCTGGTCATTTCATGTCACGGTCACTTGTCAGCTTCTCTTTAAAAAAGAGTCACTGCAGCTTAAAAGAACTCCATGCTAGTCCCGTGCTTTTGCTGTTATCATTCGTATATTTTATTTTTGCCCCCTTTGACTTTGTCACGGTCACATGCCCTCCTTTCCTCCAACAAACAAGGAAGGTCACTGCATCACTACAAGATCAGCATACTCTTCCTCTGCTGCTATCATTCTCCTCTTTTGATTGGCTGCTGTGTGTGATATCTCTGTCCACTACATGTCACGTGTCATCCTCTCCTCAAAAACAAATGAACACTTCAACACAGTCTTTTCCTACCAACTTAGTGAGGCATAAGGTTCTTTTCTGTGATAAATGTTTATGACATTATCCCTGATTTGCATAGTAAAGTCACCAGCAGCTGCAGTCTGACTTTGGGATTCTTGTTGTTTTGTCTTTTCTTTTCATGTAAGAATTCCTTTTCATGTAAGAATTCATCTGCAAATTGTATGGTTAGGTAAATAGCTCATAAGGTTGAAAAAAGACCAGAGTCCATCAAGTTCAACCTATAACCCTAATGAGTCCCTACTGAGTTGATCCAGAGGAGGCAAAAAACCCTCATACTAGAGGTAAAAATTCCTTCCCGACTAGGTTACTCTAGTCTGTTCTGAATTTTACTGTATTTCTTTTTTCCCCCCAAGTGGTTTAATTTTTTAACGAACCATTGCAAGATACGTTTTCTTCATTTTCTATGTTCTGAAAGACCCTATCACTTGGGTTTGCTTGGTGTTTGCTGAATACGTAACCTCACCAGATGTAGTAAATGAGCCGCGTTGCGTGGATCGGCAGTTCTGCTGTCTGCTCTTTTATTACCTGTCACTTTTCTCGTTTTCTTCCAAAGTTTGAATCGTCAAGAGTGTCTTCTTCTGAGAAATCCCCCAAGCACTGTTACATTACCCTGCCAGACGGCTCCTCCTGTGCCATGGTTGTGAAAAGCGGCTTCTCCATTAAAGAGATCTTAAGCAGTCTCTGCGAGAAGAATGGCTTCAACATTGCTGCAGTGGATCTTTTCTTAGTCGGAGGCAATAAGGTATTATACGTCTGAAAAATTCATCTGGACCATTGTTTTAGGATTAGATTAGTAATGTTTCTTTAATCTGACATTAAAGGGGTTGCCTCACCATTAGGCCTTATTCTGTAGAACAGCGATCTCCAAAATTGTGGCTGTTGGATGTCCAGGCAGGATGGGAGTTGTAGTTCTGCAACATCTGGAGGGCCACAGTTTGGAGACCCAGTTTGGTGCTGTAGGGGATAAGTGTATGAAGGTATTGGGGGGGAGTTAGGATGACCCTGCAGTCTCCAAAATGGGTGACCTAAACGTCGTGGGAAATACCTGTGCATGGTTTGCCCTGTCCGATAGACAATCAATGTAGTGGTGGTGTGTATGTGTGACTGCAGCTCCATTCTAATGGGAGCTTTGGGACCCCCAGGTATGAGGTCCCATTAGTTGGACCTCCCACAGTCGTACACCATAATGCCAATGGATAAATCTTATTTAGTCAGTCTTATTATTTTGGTCAGTATAGATCAGTGGTCCCCAAACTATGGACCTCCAGATGTTGCAAATCTACAACTCCCAGAATGCCCGGACTGCCAACGGCTGTCTGGGCATGCTGGGAGTTGTAGTTTTGCAACATCTGGAGGTCCACAGTTTGGAGACTTCTGGTCTCAATTTTTCTTTTTAGTTCATTGTGGGAAACTATTGCTGGTTTGCCAGAATTTCCCAATTATTAGACCAATGGAACAAATGTATTTTACTGATCTATATTATAGAATATTATCTGACCTTCAGGACCTTCTAAGGATCAACACACAATGTAGGGACCTCACTACAAGTGAACAGAATTTAATGAACGCTAAACTCCCTAGGAAGTATGGTGTAAAAAAAAATTAAGAATAATATTTATAATATTTATTATTATTTTATTTGTCAGCTGGCCTCTTCATGCTTCTTCTGCTAGAGAAGCAGGGTCTTTAAACCTGGGGGGTGGGGGGAAGGGGTCCATGATTCTGCTAGTTTGTCGGCAAACGCTGTGGCCTGGCTTTGGGTAGTTGTCAGTAGAAGGTGCCCATAGTCCTTCCATAGCTGTCTGCCAAGTGGACATATGTTTAACATAGGGAGAGGCCAATAAACCAATACCAGACCCCTGTGGGAACCTGGGATCAGGCATACTGGGATCAGGCATACTGGGATCAGGCATACTGGGATCAGGCATACTGGGATCAGGCATACTGGGATCAGGCATACTGGGATCAGGCATACTGGGATCAGGCATACTAAAATGAGGTATGTTAGGATCAGGCATACTAAAATGAGGTATGTTAGGATCAGGCATACTAAAATGAGGTATGTTAGGATCAGGCATACTAAAATGAGGTATGTTAGGATCAGGCATACTAAAATGAGGTATGTTAGGATCAGGCATACTAAAATGAGGTATGTTAGGATCAGGCATACTAAAATGAGGTATGTTAGGATCAGGCATACTAAAATGAGGTATGTGAGGATCAGGCATACTAAAATGAGGTATGTGAGGATCAGGCATACTAAAATGAGGTATGTGAGGATCAGGCATACTAAAATGAGGTATGTGAGGATCAGGCATACTAAAATGAGGTATGTGAGGATCAGGCATACTAAAATGAGGTATGTGAGGATCAGGCATACTAAAATCAGGCGCACTAGGATCAGGCATACTAAAATCAGGCGCACTAGGATCAGGCATACTAAAATCAGGAGCACTAGGATCAGGCATACCAAAATCAGGCGCACTAGGATCAGGCATACCAAAATCAGGCGCACTAGGATCAGGCATACCAAAATCGCATAGCCCGATTCCTACCTGTTGCTGTTGCAAAACTATAACTCCCAGCATGCCCAGAGAACCAGAGGCTGTTATGCTAGGAGTTGTAGTTTTGCAACATCTGGGGGTACCCTGGTTGGAAAAACACTTATCTATAAAATAGTAGTATATAGTGAATATAGGATAGCCAGTCATTTTTAAACCCCACCCTGAGGCCTCTTCTCTGTGCTGCTTGCACAGTAGGGAAGGAGTTAATTCTCTTACGTCCTTGTTACAGCGCTGTACTCAAGCATCGGCATGCCGCCCTGTGTTGCGTGCCCGCCTGCCCTCCTGGATGTGTAATTTATTGTATGTTTCTGTTTATTTTGTCTCCGCATGTAATAAAGCCTCTCGTTCTCAGCCAAGACAGCAGCATTCTGGAGTCCCGGGATCTAAGAATAGAAAAACGGACTTTATTTCGGTAAGAGAAACAAAATGAATCTAACAAATGTAAATCTGGGCTGCGGAGAAGTTTTTCCACTCAGACCCTCCTGGCAGAAACACTTCCTCTGCCATTTTTATAATAAATGTGTAGTCAGGATCCTAAAGGCCTCTGTGGTCTTTAGCTTCCAGACTAACAATCTCCCTGGGATCATGGCTACAATGGATCTTTTAGAGCGTGGATGTGTGCTGTGCGGGTAGGATTATGTAGGTAACTGTAACACGTAATAAAAAATAATTATAAAATATTTAGTGCTCACCCATCATCTCACAGAAAAAAATTATGCTTCTATGTATTACTCACTAGGTCATGCAGATGCTTTACATGTGTTTTTTTTTTTTTTTATAGCTTTTGTATTTGGCTTAAAAATCCCTCTGTTCTGCTGCTTACTCATTCTGACATCCACTGCTCAGGAAGGGGCATATTGAGGCAGACACTGAGTCTGCTGTGCTGTGCTGGGTCCCTTCTTCCAATCACTGTGGGCTTCTCTGTAAACCCAGTCTCTCTGTTTTCCTGCTGCAGTCTGATGGACAAGACAGGAGTGAGCACAGAGGATTGTTAGTCCTGCCGTCACTTCCTGGACTTTGTCCCAGTCTGTGCTTCAGCAGGGACAAAGATGATGCTGCAGCTGGATGGTATGATGCTGTATTCTGGATGGTATGGGGACCCCTAGTGGTCCTTTTTATCAGCCATGATTTCTATAAAAAGAACATTAAACATTCTTATGAAGTATATTATTAAGGTTAATCTTTTGCCAAGATTTACGACATATAAAAAGTTTTTGATTCTCACCATTTCAATCTTGCCTTTTAAATAAAAAAATAAAAAATATATTAAACTTTTATGCCGGCATCTAATGGTAGATAACAATCATCTACTATCTATGGGGGGCATTTATCATCGTCTTTAGAGCTGTTTTTGTGTGTAGATTTTTCTCACATTTGGCGCAGCGTTGCACCTCAAGTTATTTTTTGCGCCTTTTTAGTTTATACTTTTTTTTAATGAATTTATCAACTGAGACTTTTTGTGAATAGGCGCAAAAAAAAAGCGCAAAACCACCGAAAAGTCTCTAAACTACACCAACCCAGACTTAGCTTAGCTTTTTGGTATGTGAAGAGTGAAGTTTCAGAAAATGTGTATCCTCCACAAAATTTATCAAATGCCATTTAATAAATGACCATTTAATAAATCTGGTGCTCCTACACAATTCATGCTCGCAAAAAAGTGTAGAAAAATGCTTCACTTACACCTACAATGATAAATGCTTCACTTACACCTACAATGATAAATGCTTCACTTACACCTACAATGGTAAATGCGCTCTCTATCCTTCTAGTGTTCCACTGATGGCATGTGTTTTATATACCCTACTCTGCCTACTATTTGCATTTGTGTCAGTTTTAAGGAACATCTGGAATTCTATTCATGAGTTTTAGAATTAAGATGCCTTATTTCTCACCTGGAAAAGAAAGGGTTTGTAGAATTGTGCAGAAAGACAGACAAAAAAAAAACCAATGGGCTCCATCCATTGACAGAAACGAATGCCACTTGATGGACTCCAGTGACTTAAATTGGGGTTTGTTGGGTTCTATCACGGTGTCTATAGTTCTACTGCTTAATCCTCCCATTAAAGGGGTACTCTGCCCCTAGACTTCTTATCCCCTATTCAAAGGAAAAGGGGATAAGATATCTGATCGGCACCCCAGACATCCGATGCACGGATCGAACTTCACTCCGTGCCGGATGACTGGTGATGCAGGGCTTAGGCTAGTGATGTCATGGCCACACCCCCTTAATTGAAGTCTATGGTATGGGGCGTGATGGCCGTCACGCCCCCTCCCATTGACTTGCATTGAGGGGGCTTGGCCGTGGCGTCACAAGCCTCCGGCGCTGCATCTGACGCTCTAAACGAACGCCGGGTGCAGCAGAGTGATCACAGGGGTTCCCAGCAGCGGGGTACGATACAAGATACGATGTCTAGGGGCGAAGTACCCCTTTAAGCATGACTGGATAAGTGTCTGAGTCTTTCCAAATAGAGCCACTACCGTATATATGTGAACAGAGTCTTAGTAACACTTTCTTTCCCCCCCCAGTTTGGATCTGGTACCAATTAATAGATCAGTGGGACTGAAAGCCAAACCAACAAAGCCTGTAACCGAGGTCCTGCGTCCCGTTGTCGCAAAATATGGTCTGAATCTCAGCGATCTGGTGGCGAGGCTTGTAAGTGTTGCGTTTAACCATTGTAACTTTTATATAAAAGTTGAATGACTTTTTGAAGAAGTTTTCATATTTTTTTTAAACTGCAAACTGTTTTAAATTGTTTATAATATTTTTTTCCCCATAAAAAGGTTTTTCCTTTTTGCACTTTTTTTTTCCTCCTCACCTTTTAAAAATCATAACCCTTTCAATTTTGCACCTACTCATATGATTGCTTATTTTTTCTACTTTGTAATGACATCAGTCATTTTACCCCAAAATCTACTGCATAAAACAAAAACAAAAAAAATCATTGTGCAACAAAATTTTAGAAAAAAACACATTTTGTTACATTTTGGGGGCTTCCGTTTCTACGCAGTAACTTTTTTATTTTTCCGCGTACGGGGCAGTATGAGGGCTCATTTTTTGCGCCGTGATCTGAAGTTTTTAGCGGTACCATTTTTGTATTGATCGGACTTCTTGATCGCTTTTTGTTCATTTTTTCATGATATAAAAAGTGATCAAAAATATGCTATTTTGGACTTTGGAATTTTTTTTTTTTGCTTGTACGCCATTGACCGTGCGGTTTAAATAACAATATATTTTTATATTTCAGATATTTAAGCACGATAAAACACATATATATTTTTTTTTACACTTTTATTTTTTATGGGAAAAGGGGGGTGATTCAAACTTTTATTAGGGGAGACGTTAAATGAGATTTATTAACTTTTTTTTTTTTCACTTTTTTTTTGCAATGTTATAGCCCCCATAGGGTACTATAACATTGCACACACAGATCACAGTTATTCCATAGCATAGCATTGATTAATGTTCTCGCCGATTGACTGCTCCTGCCTGGATATCACCCTCCTCATGCGTCCTAGCTGATCTGGACACGGTGGTTTCACCGCGGTGGTCCTGATCAGCCCAACTGAGCTGCCGGGAAGCCTTCACTTTCACTTTAGACACGGCGTTCAACTTTGATCGACGCATTTAAAGGGTTTCTAGCGCGTCGCCGTGCGCGGTGACACGTGCTATTAGCCATGGGTCCCGGCCGTTGTTAGATGCCAGGCCCGACCCGCTATGACGCGGGGTAACGGAGCGACCCCGCATTATAGAAAGGGAGCGAGCGCAGGGCATACAGGTACACCCTTCGTCCCCAAGAGGTTAATTCTCATTTTGGGTATTACATTCAAATATTATCTATTGTAGTCCTAAAATTTTTATTTTGTTAACTGTTAGCAAAGTTATGAAATTATGTTTTTCGTATAAGCTCAAGTGCCATAGAGGCCAGGTTGAGCTGCAGCATGCACACAACCTCTTGCCATTCCACACCCCTTCCTGCTAATTGATGTGCAAGCAATCAGTATAAGCAATCTTAAAAAAAAAAAAAAATTACCATGTCAAAACTATTAGTATATAATGATATTGATTCCACATAGTGAACTGCATAAAAGAAAAAAAAATACTAAATGCCAGGACTGCTGATTTTTGGTCACATCATATTCCATAAAAAGATAAAAAAGCTTATCACAAAACTTCATCTGCTTTAAAATGATACAGATTAAGACTTAAAAATAAATTGATAAAAATGAACCCTCATACAGCCCTGTAGATTGAAAAGTAATGAACAATAAGAAAAAAAGTGGTCTCAAAAGACAGAAAATGCTCAACCCCAAGTGCATATATACTGGGGCAGCAGATCCTGCGCTTGTACTGGGGCAGCAGATCCTGCGCTTGTACTGGGGCAGCAGATCCTGCGCTTGTACTGGGGCAGCAGATCCTGCGCTTGTACTGGGGGAGCAGATCCTGCGCTTGTACTGGGGGAGCAGATCCTGCGCTTGTACTGGGGCAGCAGATCCTGCGCTTGTACTGGGGCAGCAGATCCTGCGCTTGTACTGGGGCAGCAGATCCTGCGCTTGTACTGGGGCAGCAGATCCTGCGCTTGTACTGGGGCAGCAGATCCTGCGCTTGTACTGGGGCAGCAGATCCTGCGCTTGTACTGGGGCAGCAGATCCTGCGCTTGTACTGGGGCAGCAGATCCTGCGCTTGTACTGGGGCAGCAGACCCTGCGCTTGTACTGGGGCAGCAGATCCTGCGCTTGTACTGGGGCAGCAGACCCTGCGCTTGTGGTCCTTTGCTAGTGGTGATCCTCAGCATAAAAATGCATACAATGGGGGGATGCCTGCAGCAGACTACAAGTGCCACAATGGCATCCTACACCATATAAACAGTGTGGATGTGTAACAATTAGAATAATACCGTATATACTCGAGTATAAGCCGACCCGAGTATAAGCCGAGACCCCTAATTTCAACCCAAAATCCCAGGAAAAGTTATTGACTCGAGTATAAGCCTAGGGTGGGAAATACCTCATCCCCCCCCCCTGTCATCATCCAGACCCATCATTAACATCCTCATCATCATCCCCTTGTCATCATCCCACACATCCCCCCTTATCATCCCACACATCCCCCCCCTTCATCATCCCCTTGTCATCATCCCACACATCCCCCCTTCATCATCCCCTTATCATCCCCTTCATCCCCTTATCATCCCACACATCCCCCCTTCATCATCCCCTTGTAATCATCCCACACCCCCCCTTCATCATCCCCTTGTCATCATCCCACACCCCCCCTTCATCATCCCCTTGTCATCATCCCCACCCCCCTTCATCATCCCCACACCCCCCCTTCATCATCCTCTTCTCATCATTCGCCCTCAGTGGTCTTCAACCTGCGGACTTCCAGAGGTTTCAAAACTACAACTCCCAGCAAGCCCGGGCAGCCATCGGCTGTCCGGGCTTGCTGGGAGTTGTAGTTTTGAAACCTCCGGAGGTCCGCAGGTTGAAGACCACTGTGGCCTTCAACATCATCCAGCCCCCTCTCACCCCCTTTAGTTCTGAGTACTCGCCTCCGCTCGGCGCTGGTCCGGTCCTGCAGGGCTGTCCGGTGAGGAGGTGGTCCGGTGGGATAGTGGTTCCGGGCTGCTATCTTCACCGGGGGCGCCTCTTCTCCGCGCTTCCGGCCCGGAATAGAGGCGTTGCCTTGACAACGACGCAGAAGTACGTTGGCAATGAACGCACCTCTGCGTCGTTGTCAAGGCAACGTGAATATTCTGAGGCCGGGCCCGAAGCGCTTAGAAGAGGCCTCCCCGGTGAAGATAGCAGCCCGGAACCACTATCCCACCGGACCACCTCCTCACCGGACAGCCCTGCAGCACCGGACCAGCGCCGAGCGGAGGTGAGTACTCAGAACTAAAGGGGGTGAGAGGGGGCTGGATGATGTTGAAGGGCGCAGTGGTCTTCAACCTGCGGACCTCCGGAGGTTTCAAAACTACAACTCCCAGCAAGCCCGGACAGCCGATGGCTGCCCTGGCTTGCTGGGAGTTGTAGTTTTGAAACCTCTGGAAGTCCGCAGGTTGAAGACCACTGCGGGTGGGGGAGTTTACTCGAGTATAAGCCGAGGGGGGTGTTTTCAGCACGAAAAATCGTGCTGAAAAACTCAGCTTATACTCGAGTATATACGGTACATAAAATATGTCTACATCTACCACAGTAGTGCACCTAAATTTCTGTAAGATTGAAAAGTAAAACAGTTCTAGAGGTCCTATTCGGGCAATTTTGAGCATATTTATTTACTACAGTGGTCCCTCAAGTTACAATATTAATTGGTTCCAGGACGACCATTGTATGTTGAAACCATTGTATGTTGAGACCAGAACTCTATGGAAACCTGGCAATTGGTTCTGAAGCCACCAAAATGTCATCCAAAAATAGGAAAAAGTGAGAATTAAAGAAAAATAAGTAGATAACTAATATAGATAAAGCAAATCCTTACATATAAAAGTAAGAAAGATCTGCTGGGAGCTGTAATCACTGTCTGTGTCAGTGTTTCCCAACCAGAGTGCCTCCAGCTGTTGCAAAACTACAACTCCCAGCGTGCCCGGACAGCCAAAGGCTGTCCGGGCATGCTGGGAGTTGTAGTTTTGCAACAGCTGGGGGCACCCTGCTTGGGAAGCACTGGTCTATGGAGAAGACAGGAGCTTCTTCAGGGTCCTGTACAGTACACGCAATGTCCTATAAAAAAAAAAGTAATGGAGCCGCCCTCACCTGGTGTCCAAAGGAGCAGCTAACCCTGGCCCAAAGAGTAGTACAGAACATGTAGTACCACCCTGTACTGTAGGGGGGGTGCTACCAGACACCAGTCAGTGCATACGCTTCACTAATACAGGGGTTTTACAAGTGAATGCCCATTCTGATTGGTCGGTTCATTGACACGTTTCACAGATCTAGACTGTCCATAACATTGTATGTTGAGTCTGGTTTCAACTTACAATGGTTCAGAAAAGACCCTTGTATGTTGAAACTATTGTATGTTGAGGCTATTGTAAGTTGAGGGATCACTGTATTTTTAATTTAATTTTGTAAGCCAAAAATAAATTAAAAGCTATAGAAGGTGGGTATGGCTGTAATTGTACTGACCCATAGAATAAAGAAGAAAAATCAAAGGAAATAAATAAAATAAAAGAAATAAAGAAACCCATTTTGCTGTTGCTTGTAGAGCGGTGAACAAGAATCTTTAGACTTGGGTGTCCCTATTTCCACCTTGGATGGACAGAGGGTTGTGCTGGAAGAGAAGGAGAACTCCAGGAGTAAAGGTGAGTCACTGGCAATTTTAAATATAAATGCTTATTTTTTTTATTTTTATTTTTTTTCCTTTTCTTCTGAACCAACAAATGAGGCAAAGCCGACAAATTTGGAACGTTCTTTATTATTTTCTGTCAGGTGCTTAAAATAATATTTATACAAATTTGCTGAAATTGGGCGTAGGGTTTAGTTTTCTCCTATTCTGGAGACCGATGTAGAAATAATTTCAGTGAAAATCCGATGCACTAAAACCACCTTTCCACACCTCCACGTCATTTATAAATCCTGCGCTTTTTGGCCTCTGCTGTGAATAGTTGCTTTGTGTTTTATGGAGCTGAATTATGTTTTACTTAAAGTTCCGGATTGTATGGTTATTTCATTGCAGACAAGTCCAAGAACCCAATGATGAAGTCGACTCCAGCGCTGACAAACTCCAGGAGTAGTAATTCTATGGTAATGAGAACTTTGATCTCAATGATCAGTTTATATTTCATAAAGGATCTTTTTTTTCTTTTTAAAAATGTGCTCCTTGCCTCTCATTACATTTCACATAATAAATCTAGACAACTTATACAGTTAAAATGCAGAATTTTTTTATACTGTTTTTGAGTTACTTGTGGTTTTCTTCTTCTCTCACAAAGCTACAGTCTGTTGGTTACCAAAATCCAGGGCATTGTGGGAGTTTAGATGCATTACTGTACAACCCAAAGTTGTTGAGGGCTATTTCTTTCTCAGTGTCTATTCAGGGATAACCAGCAGAATTTTGACAGCAGCCATGGATATTGGGAATCTCAAATCTGTCCAAATGCATAACTGCGAAAAAAAAAATGCTTAGATTGGCACTGTCAGATTCAAAAACTTTTTATATGTTGTACATCTTGGTAAAACATTAATCTTTCTAATATACTTCATAAAACAATTTTATTTCCTTTTTATTGAAATCCTGGCTTGTAAAGTCCTGGCCTAAAGTCCCGTAAGTGAGGATGGACTAGCACTACTCTGTGCTCTCTCCTGTCTGATAGGACTCCTCCGTGCTCTCTCCTGTCTGATAGCACTACTCTGTGCTCTCTCCTGTCTGATAGCACTACTCTGTGCTCTCTCCTGTCTGATAGCACTACTCTGTGCTCTCTCCTGTCTGATAGCACTACTCTGTGCTCTCTCCTGTCTGATAGGGCTCCTCTGTGCTGTCTCCTGTCTGATAGCACTCCTCTGTGCTCTCTCCTGTCTTATAGTACTCCTCTGTGCACTCTCCTGTCTGATAGGACTCCTCTGTGCCATCTCCTGTCTGATAGGACTCCTCTGTGCTCTCTCCTGTCTTATAGGACTCCTCTGTGCTCTCTCCTGTCTTATAGTACTCCTCTGTGCGCTCTCCTGTCTGATAGGACTCCTCTGTGCACTCTCCTGTCTGATAGGACTCCTCTGTGCCATCTCCTGTCTGATAGGACTCCTCTGTGCTCTCTCCTGTCTTATAGTACTCCTCTGTGCACTCTCCTGTCTGATAGGACTCCTCTGTGCCATCTCCTGTCTGATAGGACTCCTCTGTGCTCTCTCCTGTCTTATAGTACTCCTCTGTGCGCTCTCCTGTCTGATAGGACTCCTCTGTGCTCTCTCCTGTCTTATAGTACTCCTCTGTGCGCTCTCCTGTCTGATAGGACTCCTCTGTGCTCTCTCCTGTCTGATAGGACTCCTCTGTGCTCTCTCCTGTCTGATAGTACTCCTCCGTGCTCTCTCCTGTCTGATAGCACTACTCTGTGCTCTCTCCTGTCTGATAGCACTACTCTGTGCTCTCTCCTGTCTGATAGCACTACTCTGTGCTCTCTCCTGTCTGATAGCACTACTCTGTGCTCTCTCCTGTCTGATAGCACTACTCTGTGCTCTCTCCTGTCTGATAGCACTACTCTGTGCTCTCTCCTGTCTGATAGCACTACTCTGTGCTCTCTCCTGTCTGATAGCACTACTCTGTGCTCTCTCCTGTCTGATAGGGCTCCTCTGTGCTGTCTCCTGTCTGATAGTACTCCTCTGTGCACTCTCCTGTCTGATAGGACTCCTCTGTGCTCTCTCCTGTCTGATAGGACTCCTCTGTGCTCTCTCCTGTCTGATAGCACTCCTCTGTGCTCTCTCCTGTCTTATAGTACTCCTCTGTGCGCTCCTGTCTGATGGCGCTCCTCTGTGCTCTCTCCTGTCTGATAGGACTCCTCTGTGCCATCTCCTGTCTGATAGGACTCCTCTGTGCCATCTCCTGTCTGATAGGACTCCTCTGTGCCATCTCCTGTCTGATAGGACTCCTCTGTGCTCTCTCCTGTCTTATAGGACTCCTCTGTGTTATCTCCTGTCTGATGGTACTCCTCTGTGCTCTCTCCTGTCTTATAGTACTCCTCTGTGCTCTCTCCTGTCTTATAGTACTCCTCTGTGCGCTCTCCTGTCTGATAGGACTCCTCTGTGCACTCTCCTGTCTGATAGGACTCCTCTGTGCCATCTCCTGTCTGATAGGACTCCTCTGTGCTCTCTCCTGTCTTATAGTACTCCTCTGTGCACTCTCCTGTCTGATAGGACTCCTCTGTGCCATCTCCTGTCTGATAGGACTCCTCTGTGCCATCTCCTGTCTGATAGGACTCCTCTGTGCTCTCTCCTGTCTGATAGGACTCCTCTGTGTTATCTCCTGTCTGATAGTACTCCTCTGTGCTCTCTCCTGTCTTATAGTACTCCTCTGTGCTCTCTCCTGTCTTATAGTACTCCTCTGTGCGCTCTCCTGTCTGATAGGACTCCTCTGTGCTCTCTCCTGTCTGATTGGACTCCTCTGTGCTATCTCCTGTCTCATAGCGCTCCTCTGTGCTCTCTCCTGTCTGATGGTACTCCTCTGTTCTCTCTCCTGTCTGATAGCACTCCTCTGTGCTCTCTCCTGTCTGATGGCACTCCTCTGTGCTCTCTCCTGTCTGATAGTACTCCTCTGTGCTCTCTCCTGTCTGATAGCACTCCTCTGTGCTCTCTCCTGTCTGATAGTACTCCTCTGTGCTCTCTCCTGTCTGATAGTACTCCTCTGTGCGCTCTCCTGTCTGATAGCACTCCTCTGTGCTCTCTCCTGTCTGATAGGACTCCTCTGTGCTCTCTCCTGTCTGATAGCACTCCTCTGTGCTTGCTCTGGTCTGATAGTACTCCTCTGTGCTCTCTGCTGTCTGATAACACTCCTCTGTGCTCTCTGCTGTCTGATAGCACTCCTCTGTGCTCTCTTCTCTCCTATCAGCCCACCCTCACTTACTGGACTTTGTCCATGCCTGTTCTCCATGCAATGATTTTATATGCCATGACTTCTATAAAAAGGAAATAACATTTTAAGAAATATATTAGAAAGGTTTAATGTTTTGCCAAGATGTACAACATATAAAAAGTTTTTGTATCTCACAGTGTCCATTTAATTAGTATATGTAGCAGCGGCATATAGAAGAAAGGGTAACTCCTAGCAAAGAATAAATTGTGTCTCCCATTATAGTTCTGGGTTTAATGCCCATGACAGAGGGACCTGGTTCTTCTTCTCCTCCTTTCATGACTTTTGGGCAAGTTTCCTACTCCCTTGCCCATGTAGTTCATTAAGGGATCTCATGCTCTTAGCAGCAAGTAGAAAAAGGGGGGGAACCATAATTTGTAAACCCCCCTTTTATCTATGGACCCATAAGGAACAACATGGTTTGCATCTACTATATGTATGGGGAAATGGGGTTTACATATGGGGAAAATAAGGGGATCACTTCGGGTGCTGGTTGCCACCATAACTTTCCTAACCAGCTAAGAATTCATACTTGTTGGTTTTCCCCAAACTTGTTTCCTGATGCTGTACACCCCATGAAGGTGATTCCTACACAAGTTGTAGCCACACATTTAAATCTGAGGCAAGGCCAACCTGGGCAATGCCCACCGTCTTCGGGGCCCTATAGTAGTTGTATGGGCTGTCTTTATGTTAAGTCTGAATTTACTTGTAATGGGCCTGGTATAAATGTTATAAAGGTTCTTTTTACATTGCCTTTTATATGTATTTGCTCCAAGTGGTTCTATAGATAAATGGAAGTTGTCTGCAATGTCAGGGATGTAAATATAGAAAATAAATGATATGTTATTTTAACAATTAGATTTCATTATTTGTGAAATTAAAGTTGTTGGTCTACTAATGTTCCTGACGTTAATTTAGGGAGAAGATCGGCCTCTTGTAAAATCCTCATCCATCCGCCTGAAGGGCGAGTATGGCAAAGGAAGCGGCAGAGATGTTCGCCAACAGAGAAAAGATGATGCTGTTATGAGGATGGGCAGGAAGAAGCAGCACAAAATTAATCTGGATGAAGCTGAAGGTAAATACCAGAAATACTAGAATCACACATTTTTTCCTGCACTTAACAGAAAAAAGAATGTGCTTCAGATTTTTATTCAGGGAATTGTTAGATGGGCGTGAATTTAAAGGGGTACTCCGCCGGAAAACATCTTATCCCCTGTCCAAAGGATAGGGGATAAGATGTCTAATCACAGGGGTCCCGCTGCTGTGGACCCCCGCCATTTCCACTCGGCACCCTAGTCATCAGGTTCACAGACTGAACTCCGCTCCCTGCTGGATGACCCGCCACTACAGCCGCCACACCCCTCCATTCATGTCTATGGGAGGAGGCGTGGCGGCTACGTAGTAGCCGCCACGACCCCTCCCATAGACATGAATGGAGGTGGTGTGGCGTGATGTCACGAACACGGAAACTCCAAGCTTCCATAATCCAGACACAGTCGCTGCCGGCCTGAAGATCGTGAGGGTCCCCAGTCATGGGACCCCCGTGATCAGAGGTTTTCTGGCGGAGTACCCCTTTAATTTAAAAAATTGGGGTGAATATCAGGTGATGGGTGGGATTATATAGTCAGGGGTGTGAATATTGTACATTGAGGGGCGTCTATGCCTAATACACCCCCTCCTCCGACTGTGTAATCCCACCCATCACCTGATATTCACCACTACTATTAAAATTAAAGGGGTAATCCACCAGAAAACATCTTATGTTATGATAAGATGTCTGATCACGTGGGTCCTGCTGCTGGGGGACCCTTGCGATCTCTAGGATCTCACCCCACCTGATGGATTTATTTATATATTTTTACACCTTTTTTTTGCTGCCATAAATATTTTATTTTATTACCAATATATGCAGTATTTTTTATTTATTTAAATAGATCACAGTAACTATGTCTAAAGTCCATGCCTTATATCATTCTGACACTTCTAGTATGTGACCTCTTGGCATCCTATCCGTACGCTGAGTTAACAAAACCAGATTGTCTACATATGATTTAGTCATGATGAAATATTTTTTGAATTATAATTTATTATTATTATTTTTTTTTTTTTTTTTTAGCTTTCTTTGAACTGATTTCTAAAGCTCAGAGTAACCGGGCAGAAGACCAGAGAGGACTTCTCCGGAAAGAAGACTTAGTACTTCCAGATTTTCTACGTCTGTCTCCACTTGACACAACTTCCTCAAGCCTAACGTCAGGAAACCCCACCAAAAGGAGACCTGAAAAGAGTAGTAGTCTTGATAAAGGCAATAATGGGTCAACCAGTGTCTTGTTAGGTACACAGAATGGTGCAGACAAATCCAGCAAGTACAGCGGACAGGACAAACGGGACAAACATGATATTGTGCCACCTGCTGGAAGGAAACCATATATTCCATTTAACGCCCCACTGTCTCCAATCCCACATCTTCAAGAACGAAACGTCCCCAATCGAGAGAGACTATCGAGAGACTTGTCTACTGGAAATATCCAGACTATAGAAGAAGACAATGTCGCCGACCTCACCCTAGTGGCTGAAGGCGACATTAGCAGCCCCAATAGCACTTTACTACCATTCCCCTCTTCACCAAGTTGTGATGTCAGTAAGCTCTCCGAAGCCAACTTTTCACCCCCTCCTCCATGCTCGGGCAGTCAAGATAATTCTGGATATCAGAAAGCAGGTATTTCTAGATTTTAGTGGTGTGCTTTTTTTTTTTTTTTTAAATATACAAACTGCGACCCAAACCCCCCACTTTCCTCCTTTTGGTGTAAAAATTTCTATTTTTTATTTAGTTTTCTTTGCACTTTTAAACATTGCAGAATTGCACATTTTATTTTCTAAGTTTTCTTTTGACTGCATGTGGTGTCTCTTCATAACACTGTTCCAGTGCGGAAAAGGGTCGCGGGGTCTGTTTACTGCTCAAGTGCCAAGACTCTCCATCGCGGGCTGTATCTTGTATTTATGTCCGATTTGTAACGACAAGCATATGGCTGGTATTGTATATAATATAGAACATGAATTTCGGTTGCTGTATTCTAATATTTATCTGGTGATATTCATCATTACTAAGTCCATCTTAGAGAAGCCAAACAATGACGTGTGTGGGCACCCTATGGTGTAATGGGGAATTCCACTTCAGTTAGTCTTAGGACATATCATTGGGGTCATGCTTGTAGAGGACCGGGAGCTAGGACTCCGATCAGTACCCAAAATAAGTGCTTATTGGAAATCTGGTCAATTGTAATCCCACCAAATAGATAATCTACAGCTTGAACCCTATTAAGGGAACATAGAAAAATATGACATTTTATGTATTTTTTATGACCATTGTTCTAGTCTTTAGAAACGAAATTCATCAGATTTGTATATATTTTATTTTTTTATTTAATTTTTTTTTCATTTTCTCAAATTTGTGTTTTTTTTTTTTTTTTTTATTTACATATGGGGACTTTTTTTCTGTAAATATTCAATGGAAATATCTTATGCCTTGCATGTTCCTCCGAGGTTCTCTTGGTGTGTAGATATCTGTACAGTTTTTAATGATCCTCTTCTCTTTCGATTCCTCCATCGGACCTTGCTATAAAGTGCGCCTTTATGAAGCATGATCTGTGTGTTCTTCCCGTCGTAATTTTATTCTGCTGTGATCTTTCGATGATTTTTTTAGAACGCACTTCATTTTCCTAAATCTCCTTAAAGGCATTCTACATTTCTTAATCTTTAGATGTTTAACCTCTCATCCTAATGTTTTCTAGTACTAATAGACAGCTTATTGTTACTAAAATACTCTCTGATCAGGGGAGAAAATGAGTCAATATATGGATTATAATTGGTTAATTTTTTTTTTTTTAGATTCCTAATAAGTAATTTGAAAATTTGGCATAGGCACAAAAAATATTGCATTAAAGGGGTACTCTGTTGCTCAGCATTTGGAACAACTGTTCCAAACGCCAGAGCTCGTGACATCATAGCCCCGCCTCCTCATGATGTCACGCCCCGCCCCTCAATGCAAGTCTATGGGAGGTGGCGTGATACGCCCCCTCCCATAGACTTGCATTGAAGGGACGGGGTGTGACATCATGAGGGGGCGGGGCTATGATGTCATGAGCTCCCGGTTCCAGCGTTAGGAACAGTTTGTTCCAAACGCTGAGCAACAGAGTACCCCTTTTAATTACCATCAAATTTAGAAAAACTTTAAGGAATCATTTGTAACCAGATATATGGAGTACACTTAATTTTATTTAAAAAAAAAAAAAGTTCACAGCAATAATTTAAAGTAATATACTACTACATTTTTTCCCATCTCCAAATTTGGGCTACGGACATGGCCTGCTAATATTTAGGGCAGTAGTGCCAACTGTGAGAGTCCTTCCCTAGCTGTAACACAGAAGTTTTGGATTCGCCTGCTTCTGCTGTATATAGGCCTAGGGTGCACCATCCTAGATAGCACAGGTATAGGTATAGCATAGAACCCAAATCTGTAGAATCCCTTTTAAGGGCAGTGAATGTGTTTGCACTTTTTAAAAGAATCCTGAAATGATCTTGTGTATATTGCATGTAATCCCAATATTGTGTGATCTGTAGCCTGTGCTCATCTCCTTCTGCTTTGTAGATAACTTGATTTGTAGAGATTTTGTGTGCATTTTGTATCAATTCTCTCAAAAAATAATAAACTCCGTCTCCATTCTGTATCTCTCTCTCTTTCTCGATTTGTTCTTTTTGCTATCAAATTTTGAAAGTTTTAATCTAACAAATTAATCCCTAAAAAAACAAAACAAAAAAATCCCTAACCTATTTATGTTCTGTGCATCATATCATATACACGTAATTGCTTAAAGGGGGAACTCCGCTGCTCAGCATTTGGAACAAACTGTTCCGAACGCTGGAGCCGGCACCGGGAGCTCGTGATGTCATAGCCCTGCTCCTTCATGATGTCACGCCCCATTCTCTCAATGCAAGTCTATGGGAGGGGGCGTGACGGCTATCACGCCCCCTCCCATAGATGCATTGAGGGGGCGGGGCGTGATTTCATGAGGGGGCGGGACTATGATGTCACGAGTTCCCGACTCCAGCGTTTGAAACGCTGAGCAGCAGAGTACCCCTTTAACACACATCCATTTAATCTTACGGAACACAATGGGAATGTTATTGGATCATCTGGTTCGATAAAGGTGTATGAAATGGAATGACTCAAGGTTAAAAGGTGACATAAAATAAAGGGCAATTCCGGTAACACTTGATTATCGCAGTGCAGTAGACACATACAAAACCGGTGTTGCTTAGTAGTAAATTTTCACTCTATACTGCAACAGAATTTTATGTTCTTTGTATACAGTGCTCATGCATGTCCCATCTGATCAATGACCTTTCTGACCAGCCAAGAAAGGTCACAAAGTAGAATATCATTTATTATTGTAGCACTAATCACTATAATATCTCACTATATTGTTGGAGAAGTAAAAACATTGCTATTTTTCAAATTTGTTTTTTTTTCTCCCATCTGTCCATGACTATTGCAGTTTAGCTTCAGTGAAGGGGCTGATCTGCAATACAATACACAGCCTGTGGACAGGTTCAGACTGTTTTTGGAAGAAATCAGCCCTGTTTTTCTAAGCCTGGACAACCCTAATAGATATCTCATTGATATCTTTTTTCCCCATAGTGTTAAAATAAGTGTTGTGACCAGGGGGCCATCTGATCACTATTCCTCAATCTGGTGCTCTACTGGTAGATGATCTACATCAGCGGTGTAGCTTGAAGGTTCTGGGACAGTCTGTAATAGGGCCTACACTGAAGTGTACTTCAAGATACTTTTATTTCAATATTTATGCATAACGAAAAACCATTCCACCGATCTATCCAAAAAAGTAACATCGCAATCCAAGTGACCGTCTTCCTTTGGAACACTCATGCTTGCACCTACATGTTACCAGTCTTGGATGTCTATAGAATTGCACATGGTTGCTTCATGGGAGCACCTTCATATATCTCATGATCACTACAACATAAAGGTATTAAAGGAGTAGTGCAGCGAAATATAACATCCCCCTATCCAAAGGATAGGGGATAAGTTATAGATCGGAGAGTCCGAGCACTGGGACCCCCTGCGATCTCCTGAACGGGGCCCCGGCAGTCTGCCGGAAGAGGCCTTTCTGACCCCCGCAGGAAGCCCCGGCCGATACACCCCTCAATGTATTTCTATCGGATACATGGAGGGGATGTGTTGGCCAGCGCTCCATGCGGGGGTTCGGCATGCCTCCTTCCAGCAGACTGCCGGGGGCCCCGTTCAGAAGATCCCAGGGGTCCCAGCACTCGAACCCTCTGCGATCTATAACTTATCCCATTTCCTTTGGATAGGGGATAAGTTATTTTTCACTATAGAACTCCTTTAATGAGAATCTGTCAGCTCTATAGGATGCTCAAAGCTCATGTGTCAAAGAGGTGTTGGCGACTACTAGCTTACACGCCACCTCCTACACCCATCGCTTACACGCCTCCTCCTACACCCATCCCTCCCTTCCCTGTGTAATTGATGTACAGGGCTTGGCTTCTAAAACAGCTCTGTACACCAATCAGTCAAGGTGGGTGACACATTAGGCATTCATGCTGTGGTTTGACAATGCTTCCTTAACACTTGAACATGGAGTATGATATAGAAATAACAGATTCTCTCTCTCTCTCTCTCTTAAGAATTTGCAGAGTTTTATAGTTGTATTCAAAGATAAAACAACCTTATACTGTAAAATTCCTATTTTAGGTCAAATTACCTTTTAAAGGGGTAGGGCCGAGCTCCAGAGACTGTGTCACATTTGTCCATGGATCCCACCAACAACATTGTATCTAGGATAGGTGATAAGTGTGTGATTGGTGACTCTGACTGCTGGGTCCCATTTCCCCCTGATCGAAAGGAATAATGGTCGGACACGAGTGCTGTTACTCCATTCAACTCTATAGAACTTCTGAGACCAGTTGAGGCCACAGAAGTAAAGCGGTTATGGTCGGACCCCACTAATCACATACACATTAACGATCCTCTATAATGCAGATAGGTGGTGAGAAATCCTCCTGGGCCTGAGCTTCTCTACAAGACAAAGCCTATGGACAAAGGTGGTACTTTTTGGGGGAGGGGGGGGGGGGTGGAAGCATTATTTTTTTTTTTTTTTTTTTTTTTTGTGGTCAGACTTCACTTTTCCCCAAAGATAAACCTTTACTATAACTCACCATTTCACAGAGTAATTAAATGTATCCTGGAAGTCACTTGAAGCAGTGTAAAATCTAAAAATAAGACCACTAGATGGTATGAGACCAAACAAACAAAACAAATCCTGCTTCCAAGGAGATTTTACGTTTAGGGAACGGTCAATTTCTGGGGAAGTTTCCCATATGAAATATGAGATCAGGATGGAGATGACAATTTGTGTGATAAAGTGAGTGCTGCAGCGGGCCGGCTGAAATGTACTATATCTGGTTATGTGTGTTTTGGGAGTTTATCTTGTCTTAGGAGTGATGGATTGTGACAGGGGGGAAGTAAACAGTAAAGTCTGATTGTTTTTCAATTCCTTAAAAAACAAATAGAGGAAGATTGTTCTTGAGATAAAGCCACTTGGCCGGAGTGAGAGGTCATTCCTCCGGAGCCAATAAAAGATCACCATAACATGTAAATCAATGAACGAAGAACATACCGCACTGATGAATTTAGGCATCAGGTTATTTGGTATAAATTATTTTGTTTGGTCTTTGCACAAACCTACAAAACTCATAGGAGAGGCTAATAACAAACTTGTACAGATCACTATTGGGCTATGCTCGCACTGCCATCAGAGGAACTGGTCGGATTCTCTGCTGACAAGCCTAGTAGATTTGCCAGAAACAACATGGTGAACCCCATGTTAGGTCAACAAAAACCAGCACAAGTGTGTATATAGCCCACGTTAGGAAACCGTGTGGATTTTTGGGTGGACATCCTGCACGTTTGCCCGAACCAGCGGGCGCTAGGACCATTCGAAAATGTGCTGTCTCCTAGACGACAATGCATTTCCTTGCAGAGTCCACCGAAAGAATGTCTATTCTTACTGCGGATGCCGGAATCAGAATTTCCGCTGAAGACACATCTGGCGCAGTAATTTCACCATGTGAACAGTGCAGCAGAATCCCATTGAAATCAATGCAGCAAAATGTCCGTGCGAAATATTCCGTGCAAACATTCTGGACATTTCCGCCGTGTGAACCTTGCCTTAAAGCTATACCCCCTGCTCATGCTACATATCTGAACTTCTAGGAGTCAATGAAAAGCTGACCTTCCAGGGAAAATTATACTTTACTGGGGTCCCTTCTCAGCACTCTGACATCCAGAAGAGACTTCAAGAAGCTCAGTTTGAGCCAGTCTTCCTGGGATGGACCACCTGTCTGATGGGCCACAGTTACCTGCTCCCTGCAGGACTGGAAAACCTCCCCTCCTATAAGCTTTCTCCCTGAGGAGTTGCCCTCAGCTATGGGTATGGTCAAGGTTCTTTTCAAGCTTAGTTTTGGGTATTCTCTAGAGCCCTCTAGTTTTACATCCTTTCACTAGCGCAAAACCTATGTGGTTTTCTTCTCCTCCATCTAATGTACAGGGTGGGCCATTTATATGGATACACCTTAATAAAATGGGAATGGTTGGTGATATTAACTTCCTGTTGGTGGCACATTAGTATATGTGAGGGGGAAACTTTTCATCATGTAGAAATTTTGCATATCCAGTGGCCTTGAGGTTTCCATTGATGAAGAATGGCCCCACTATCTTTCTACCCCATATACCACTCCATACCATCAATTTTTGTGTTCCAACAGTCTTGGTGGGATCTATCCAATGTGGGTTAGTGTCAGACCAATAGCTGTGGTTTTGTTTGTAAACTTCACCATTCACATAAAAGTTTGCCTCATCACTGAACAAAATCTTCTGCGTAAACTGAGGGTCCTGTTCCAATTTTTGTTTTGCCCATTCTGCAGCACCTGAAACTACGGATACTGGAAGCCTGTGCTAGCATTTCTCCTGCGGTGTATATAGTAGTATATAGCAGTGTATACAGATACTGGAAGCCTGTGCTAGCATTTCTCCTGCGGTGTTGCTATCAGTGTGTGAAGAGTGGGAGAAGAGGGTCGCATTGACAATCCAACACAATGGGCAGCACATTGCACATTTTATAAGTCAGAAACTTGTAAATAACTCATGAAAGAATAAAGTTACGTTAAAACCAAGCACATCATTGTTTTTCCTGTGAAATTTCCAATAAGTTTGATGTGTCACATGACCCTCTTCCTGTTAAATAAACAAAAGTTGGATTCAAAATGGCCGACTTAAAAATGGCCGCCATGGTCACCACCCATCTTGAAAAGCTTCCCCCCCCCCTCACATATACTAATGTGCCACAAACAGGAAGTTAATTTCACCAACCATTCCCATTTTATTAAGGTGTATCCATATAAATGGCCCACCCTGTATATCTACATGCGAGAACTGGGTGAACACCTACCAAACATCTCTATTGCATCTATCAAATAGGGACAATAGATGATATAATGCATTCATTCAAAATGATAACTAATCAATTTTATCAACTCTATACATGCTACAACACTACAGCAGGCCATACACATTAGATTTCAGTCGGCTGAACTTGTCGATTTCAGTGGAATCAGCCAACCATCTCACATGTATGGGGCCTCCTAACTATCTTTCAATATCAGATATGGGGGTAGAAAAGGGTATGACAAGTTGGATTTTAGCATGCCTGATTCTTTTTTTTTTTCTAGAAAAGATAAGCTGCCGCCAGAGGTGTCTGCCAGTGGCTTTCTCCCCACTCTCCTTTCGGAATACAGCCAAGCATGCATGTGAACATGGGGATCAGGAAAGAGCAATTTGCTAGTCAACAGCTTTCTGAAATGTATGATCCACTTAAAGGGGTACTCTGCTGCTCAGCATTTGGAACAAACTATTCTGAACGCTGGAGCCGGGAGCTCGTGACATCATAGCCCCGCCCCTCATGATGTCACACCCTGCCCCCTCAATGCAAGTCTATGGGAGGGGGCGTGACGGCTGTCACACCCCCTCCCATAGACTTGCATTGAGGGTGCGGGGTGTGATGGCATGAGGGTGCGGGGCTGTGATGTCACAAGCTCCCGACTCCAGCGTTCAGAATAGTTTGTTCCAAATGCTGAGCAGCAGAGTACCCCTTTAAGACTAGGGCTACATGGAGACTTTTAGTAGTGTTGCTGATAGATGTTAAAGGGGTTGTCTAGAGAGCAGATAAGGTCCTCTCTCTTCTGATCCCTGGCGCTCCCTTCTACTCTCTAATTATCTCTCCACGATCATTGTGTGCGGCCGAAACAATGTCCGCATGTAACGATGAAAAGCTGCACAATGTTGCGGCGACCTCATTCTGCTATTGGTCACTGTGTGCAACCATGGTTTCGCCCACACTCTATAATCGTGGCTGCCATTCTCCGCCCCCCTCGTCTCGGAAGGTATACTTCCAAGAGCAGTCTGGACAACCTCTTTAACTATTAGCTGACTGCTGTAGTCCAAAGCGAATATTAAGTAGTCTACAGTCTTGTGGACTTCAGCAGTCAATTGGCTAAAATCAGTAACACTAGAAATTCTCAAGGTGTGTAGCCCAGGCCATTTTTTTTTTTATTTTTTTTTTATTTTTTTTTTGGGAATCTGAGTTTAAAGGGAACCTGTTATCACTTTCATGCTGCTTGAACCACATATCGACAGTTTCTCCCGGCCCCACCAACTTCTGTCTCTGTTTGGGTATAGATCAATCAAGATCAGTGGAGGCAGGCAAAAGTCAATGTTTCATGGTTCGGGCAGCATAAAAGTGATGATCGGTTTCCTTTCGAGCCACCTATACAAATGAGATAAGGAGTCTTACTGCTCTTTTGCTCTGACTCCTATAGTACTATCATCATACTTGAGCAGAGTCTGGAATATTACGCTGCCAGACAGCGATTTATCTCCTGTAAAAGCAAAGTATTAAGATTTTTATTTTTATTGCCAACTTCTGCAGCACCTTTACAAATTGTAGGGTATATATACATTCAAAATAGACATTTTACAGAATAAAAAAAATTACAAAAAAAAATTTGATGATCCAAGCAGAGCTCTGCTCACAAGAGCTTACACTCTATGAAGAAATAGGATGGACACGAGGAGTGAGGACCCTGTACACAAGAACTTACAATCTACTGTATCAGAAAAATATGGAGATACAAGAGGAGGGAGGGCCCCGCTGACAAGAGCTTACACTCTTAGAAGAAATTGGGGGATGCAAGAGAAGAGAGGGTTCTGATTACCGGAACTTACTATCTTATGGGTAATAAGGGGACACAAAAGGAGGGTCCAGTTCACAAGACATTACAATCTATGAGGTAATAAAGTCATTGGAGGACACGAGGAGTGAGGACCCTGCTCACAAGAGCTTATGATCTATGAAGAAATAGGATGACACGAGGAGTAAGGATCCTGGTCTCCAAGATCTTTGAAATCTATAAAGACGGGGGAAACGAGGTGTGAGGGTCTGGGTCACAAGAACTTACAATTTTTGAGAAAATAGGGCTGAAACAAGAGGTAAAAATTAATAGTTCTGTACAATGGTCCAGCGATCTGCTATAAAGAATAGGGTAGTACATACACTGCTCAAAAAATAAATAAAGGGAACACTTAATAAACAACACAATATAACTCCAAGTCAATGACACTTCTGTGAAATCACACTGTCCACTCAGGAAGCAACACTGACAATTTCACATGCTGTTGTGCAAATGGAACAGACAACAGGTGGAAATTATACGCAATTAGCAAGACACCCCCAATAAAGGAGTGGTTCTGCAGGTGGTGACCACAGACCATATCCCAGATCCTATGCTTCCTGGCTGATGTTTTGGTCACTTTTGAATGCTGGCGGTGCTTTCACTCTAGTGGTAGCATGAGACGGAGTCTACAACCCACACAAGTGGCTCAGGTAGTGCAGCTCATCCAGGATGGCACATCAATGCGAGCTGTGGCAAGAAGGTTTGCTGTGGCAAGAAGGTTTGCTGTGTCTGTCAGCGTAGTGTCCAGAGTATGGAGGCGCTACCAGGAGACAGGCCAGTACATCAGTAGATGTGGAGGAGGCCGTAGGAGGGCAACAACCCAGCCTTTGTGCAAGGAGGAACAGGAGGAGCACTGCTAGAGCCCTGCAAAATGACCTCCAGCAGGCCACAAATGTGCATGTGTCCACTCAAACGGTCAGAAACAGACTCCATGAGGGTGGTATGAGGTCCCGGCATCCACAGGTGGGGGTTGTGCTTAGAGCCCAACACTGTGCAGGACATTTGGCATTTGCGAGAGAACCAAGATTGGACAAATTCGCCACTGGCGCCCTGTAATCTTCACAGATAAAAGCAGGTTCACACTGAGCACATGGGACAGACTTGACAGAGTCTGGAGATTCCGTGGAGAATGTTCTGCTGCCTGCAACATCCTCCAGCATGACCGGTTTGGTGGTGGGTCAGTAATGGTGTGGGGTGGAATTTCTTTGGGGTGCCGCACAGCTCTCCATGCGCTTGCCAGAGGTAGCCTGACTGCCATTAGGTACCGAGATGAGATCCTCAGACCCTTTGTGAGACCATATGCTGGTGCGGTTGGCCCTCCTAATGCAAGACAATGCTAGACCTCATGTGGCTGGAGTGTGTCAGCAGTTCCTGCAAGAGGAAGGCATTGATGCTATGGACTGGCCCGCCAGTTCCCCAGACCTGAATCCGATTGAGCACATCTGGGACATCATGTCTCGCTCCATCCACCAATGCCACGTTGCACCACAGACAATCCAGGAGTTGGCAGATGCTTTAGTCCAGGTCTGGGAGGACATTGCTCAGGAGACCATCCGCCACCTCATCAGGGTCATGCCCATGCGTAGTAGGGAGGTCATACGGGCACGTGGAGGCCACACACACACTACTGAGCCTCATTTTGACTTGTTTTAAGGACATTACATAAAGTTGGATCAGCCTGTAGTGGGGTTTTCCACTTTGATTTTGAGTGTGACTCCATATCCAGACCTCCATGGGTTGATACATTTGATTTCCATTGATAATATTTGTATGAATTTGTTGTCAGCACATTCAGCTATGTAAAGACGAAAGTATTTCATACGATTAGTTCATTCATTCAGATCTAGGATGTGTTATCTCAGTGTTCCCTTAATTTTTTTGAAAAGTGTATAAAGGTAGAAGGGCAGTTGCCAGTCAATATACTGTATGTCTGTATATGTATAGTTACTGTATGACATCTATATGGGTACAAATAATAATATAGAAGGGGGTTAGGTAAATGGGGTCAGAATAGAGAATGTGATAAGCCTACCTAAAAGATATCTACCATTGGGGCAATGTCAGAAGACCGCCCTGCACATTACATTGCCAGCTAATTGGCTATCTGAACTAAAAAGCTCTTTTGGCCCATTATGAAGGCCTATTTGCCCCCAGAGTTTCAGTCCTTAAACAGTGAAGATCCTCCAGTAGGCAGCAGGTGCCCCCTCGGCTTAGCACTGTTATCATGAGCCACTTGGGTGAGAAAATAATGCAATATCAGCCCCAATAAAGTAACCAATATGGCTGGACTCCTCAATAATAGTGAATTGAACTTGTACAATCAACCCAGTGGTGTGCTGCCACCATATCATAGTCATAGCAGAACCACGTAGGGTGCTGCCACCATATCATAGTCATAGCAGAACCATGTAGGGTGCTGCCACCATATCATAGTCATAGCAGAACCACGTAGAGTGCTGCCACAATATCACAGTCATAGCAGAACCACGTAGGGTGCTGCCACCATATCATAGTCATAGCAGAACCACGTAGGGTGCTGCCACCATATCATAGTCATAGCAGAACCACGTAGGGTGCTGCCACAATATCACAGTCATAGCAGAACCACGTAGGGTGCTGCCACCATATCACAGTCATAGCAGAACCACGTAGGGTGCTGCCACCATATCACAGTCATAGCAGAACCATGTAGGGTGCTGCCACCATATCACAGTCATAGCAGAACCATGTAGGGTGCTGCCACCATATCATAGTCATAGCAGAACCACGTAGGGTGCTGCCACCATATCATAGTCATAGCAGAACCACGTAGGGTGCTGCCACCATATCATAGTCATAGCAGAACCATGTAGGGTGCTGCCACCATATCACAGTCATAGCAGAACCACGTAGGGTGCTGCAGCCATATTATAGTCATAGAAGAAGCATGCAGGATGCTGCAGCCATAATATACCGTATTTATCGGGGTATAACACACACCCTAATTTTTCCAAGGAAATTTTGGTTAAAAAGGTTTTTTACCAAAATATCCTTGGAAAAATGAGGGTGCGCGTGTGTGCAGGTGTACCTCGATAAACTGTTTCTGGCGGCTTCTGCAGTTGAATGATTTAAAGCAAGCGCTTTAAATCATTGACGTGCAGTGGCTTCTGTGGGGCCAGAGTGCCGCTGCTCTATTCCCTCCCCAGTTTTATAGTTAAATATCCCGCCGCCACTGCCCAATTCCCTCCCCGTCCCCGGTTTTATAGTTACATGTGCCCTGGGGACTGCAGTCATTCATGCTCCGGCGGTCTCCTGATCTGTCACTGTGCGCCGCGCATTGACTGACGAGTGACATCGTGTTGAGGACGTCACTTGTCATTACGCAGTGCACAGTGACAGATCAGGAGACCGCCGAAACATGAAGGACCGCAGTCCCCAGGGCACATGTAACTATAAAACCGGGGATGGGGAGGGAATTGGGCAGTGGCTGCGGCGGGACATATAACTATAAAACCAGGGACGGGGAGAGAATTGGGCAGTGGCTGCGGTGGGACATAGAACTATAAAACCGGGGACGGGGAGGGAATCGGGCAGTGGCAGTGGGACTCTGGCCAGACAGAAGCTGCTGCAGTTCAATGATTTAAAGTTTATCGGCGTATAACACGCAGATAGACTTTAGGCTAAAAATGTTAGCATACAAAATGTGTGTTATACGCCGATAAATACGGTAGTCATTGGAAAAAGCCAATGATTGATAGAAGCAGGAAGGAGAAAAAAAATCCACACCCAGATAATGCGGCCTACCTGCAAAACGAAAATGATCAAGATTTCAACACGCTTTCTGTTATTGGTCATTTGCATGAACAGAATGTCTAGCTGTATTAGCTGGTATATTTCTATGGTCATCTCCAGGGTACAGAATATTATATCAAGTTCTCCAATTAACTAGTGCTACACTTTTTGTATTCAAATGTTGAAATCCCTTATGCTCTGTAGGCCTCATTCAAGCTTATTCCAGATGTACCACCTAGACCTATGGTGCTGTAGGTTCAGTTCAGTGGAACCACAGGGGGCCTGTTACACCCAAGATTAATATACACATTCTGGGTTGAACACTTAATAGGGTCTACTTATAAATACAAGTTATTTCCTAAACTCAGGAAACTTTAGCAACATAAAGGAATTTACATATCGAGTGATTTTTAAACGTTAAGAAAAAGCTTCTTCTTCCAGTTGAGAACTATTTATTAGTGACAGAATCCATTGTTATAATGCAGGTCCCCTGGAGTTTATCCCAGATCTACATTCTGAGGCTGAAATGAATGTAAATCGAACGCCAGGTCCCGCCACAATGCCATATTGTGCCAGTTTTTAACATGGACCTATGCACATACATAACAACCACTCAACTTGCTGCCACAACACGTTGCCCAGTATAAGAAGGCGCCAGGCTGCCTTTAAAATGTGAATTTGGTAATCAAATACTTAGTTGTCCTGCATAGACTTTCTACCTGGTGTCACATTGAAGGAAATATGGAAACATATTCATTACATTTTGGTATGCCAAGAACTTTTTTTGGCTTGGTTCAGGATTTAATATTCCATGAAAAGCTCACCCAAATGTTAAATGGACCCCTTTTGATTCAACAAGCTTTGCATACATCAACAGTACAAGCAAATGTAAACAATTTTGGAATATATCTTATCAGAGAACAAAGTTTTTTTTCTCCTCTTAGGCTCCTTTTTCACTGCCGTTAGTGCCCGGCAGTGTGACGGCCGTTATTATATAGCGGAAGAAAAATTTGTGCTTGCGATGTGTTTTTCTCCCATTATCTTTCGGCGGAATAACGGCCGCAATAAAGGACATCAGAGAATCCCATTCAAGTGAATGGGATCCTCTGTGCCTATTATGTATCCCGTTGGGCTCCGTCACACTAACGGCCGTTAAAGGCAGAAAAAAAAAAAGAGAGCCTTAAAGGGGTACTCAGCGTTTGGAACAAACTGTTCCGAATGCTGGAGCCGGCGGCGGGAGCTTGCGACGCCATAGCCCCTCTCCCTGAGGATGTCACGCCCCGCCCCCTCAATGCAAGTCTATGGGAGGGGGCGTGACGGCTGTCACGCCCCCTCCCATAGACTTGCATTGAGGGGGCGGGTGTGACAGCATGAGGGGGACGGGGCCATGACATCACAAGCTCCCGGCTCCAGTGTTCGGAACAGTTTGCTCCAAACGCTGAGCAGCGGAGTACCCCTTTAACGGCCGTTTGTGGCGGAGCTATGTTTCTATGTCACAAGCTGTCCATACAAGTCTATGGAGAGGAGAGGGACGAGGAGTGAGGTGGGAGTGAGTTCAGAGAAAACACAGAAAAACACAGACTGCAAAAAAGAATATGCAAGAAATTACTAATTATTAGGTCTCACCCAGCACTTGATTCACAGTTAAGACTGTTTCTGTGAGTTCACGTGCACTTGGTGTTTGCCATCGCATTCTATCCTATTATGCTTTTAGCCTTGTTAAATATTCTGATTTACCTGATCAGGTTTAGTCTGTCCTGTTTAGTATCTTTTTGTGCATCTCTGTTGTGTGTTCACACCTGGTTATATGTATCTGTTTAGTATCTGTAGCTGGGTTTAGATGTGTTTTGCATTTTACGTTTCCTTAAAGGCTAGTTCCTGTTCACACAGTGTTGTGCCCATTCTAGCTCTGAGCCTTTTTGGATTTGGTATTTATGTCCCTCCATGATTGGAGTTTGGGTGTATAGTGTTGTCTAGTAATTTTTTTGGTTCCGTTTTTGCTTTGTTTCCCAAACACAAGAGTCAGTCTGCTTCTAATGTGTATCTTGTTCTTGGTCCATGTCCAGATCAGTGGGTCTTAGGGTGCGTTCACAGGTTTTTTGTTTTTGCGGGTTTTCCACTTCTCGGCTATCCGCAGCAGATTTTCCATGGAGGAGTTTACGCTGCGGAAAATCCGCCGCAAGCCCCGTTGAAGTCAGTAGGGACTGCGGTGGATTTTCCGCAGCATAAATTCTGCCATGGAAAATCTGCTTCGGACAGCCGAGAAGAGCCCGCCCACTTTCAAATACGCAGCGGAAAACCTGCAAAAACTAAAAGCGTGTGAACGCACCCTTAGAGTGTTTTTATCTGTTCCTGTATCCTTGAGTTATATATATAGTGTCTATCTTTAGTCTAACCTTGTTTATCTGTCGTTTATCTTGTTTTTGTTCTTAGGCTGTTGGCTGTAGCTATATTCCTGATTCTATGTTTCCCTGATATGTTTTGTGCTACTTTGTATTCCAATTTTATTTTGTATTGAGGTTATTTGACTGTGTCCCCGACTTGTACAGTATCCGTTTATGTTGACCATGACGCCCCTTTTAGATAGGAAGGGACTGTTGCTCAGTTGTTATCCACTATTAGAGCGGTTGAGCAAGTAGGCAGGGAAAGAGGTTTAGGGTCAGCTTAGGTCTCACTCTTCCGCGACGTGACGCTCAACCGTGACAGGAAGACACCTCTTATAACCTTTTTCTAGGAAGGCTAAAAGCTAAAAAAAAAAAAAAAAGATTCTTGGCAAAGGGGGTCAGCAGTATTGAAGGAAATTAGTTGAAAGCAAAAATTGTTTGAACCAGGGCTGACCTTGGTTGGGGCTTTTGGTCTTCTGCTGAATGTTAGGGGCTCATCAATGTGTCAGGACTTGCTCACCATGAGAAATGGTGTGATTGTTGGGCCAATCTGACCCTAGTTGGTTGATCTACTAGTGTCCATGCACATTAAATTGTTAACACAGAAAACATGATAGGTTGTGGCAGCAAATTTCTGATGTGGTCGGACAACTTTATATTGGTGATCGGTCATTCTTCCATATTTTTTTTTTTGGTCATACTTTTAGTGTGGTTCTGGTGGGATGTTCTTCATACTGCACCCTTAGACCACCATGTCATAGCTGTTGTACATCATATTGCTCTATGGCACTGTTCCCCAACCCTTGGCCGCACAGATTGGGGAACGCTGTTCTGTGGGTATATGATGTATATCCCAATAATATGCAACGTCGCCATCAAATGTTCAGCAATTTTAGCAGGGTTTCTGCAGTCCTGGACTGGGGCACACTCGGCATGTTTCTCTCCAGTTTTCCTATGAGTGAACGTAGTTTTGCATAAGGTATTGGTATACACAGAAAACTATACCATAAGGTCGAAACGCACATATAGAAAATCAAAAAATATCATATCAGTTGGACCAAATATTACACATTTTTGCACTGAACCTGATCATCTCTGTTTACATTTTTTTCTCCATCTCAGGTAACAAAGACAGAAAGAAAAAGCTGTCTCGAAGCAGTGAGAGTTTTTGGGAGCCATCTCCAGATCTAAAGGGCAAAAGCGCCACCAGATGCAACAGCTCAGCTCATCGTCCGCAAGCCGGTCGGGTCATCGATGTGGATGGAGTCAGACAGACCCCGAGAAAACACGACTCCGGAGAAGATTTAGGAAACCTGAGCTTTGAGGGTTACATTGCAGAACTGAAGTCTTGCAAGGGACGTACAAGGACGGGGGTGTGCAGGACATCTGACCTCCCTTCAATGGTCACTGCTAAGAGCGAAAGGAACAAAGATTCGGAAACAAATTATAAAGCTACTTTTGTGTAAGTAGGGAAGGTCGGAGGGTAACTTTATCTAATAAGGAAAACAGGAGCCTTGGTGTAGGGCTGCAAATGCAACAGTCAAACCCTGTATTGGCCCAAAGGTCGTTCAGCTACATGACCTGTAGTATTATAAAGTATACATGGTAGGTGGGGGTCCTGTAACAGATTTTGCATCGGAGCAGAAGACCTTCAAGCTACAGCCCTGGAAGAGACACTGCCACAAAGATGGGAACGCCATTTTTTTGTCCATATTTTCTGAAATGGTTGACGTCCTTTATTGAGAACCTTTTCTGTTGTCTAATATCTTATCCATGGATATTTGTGTTTGATCTTCATTTTGCCAATTGTTTTCTGGAAGCGTCATGTGAATGGACATTAAACATGTAGGCTTCTGCCGTTTCATAAAAGGAAGCTTCATTGTCCAGCAAATGTTCCACCTTGGTCCACCACTTTCATCCTTGTTTGACTATTTTTATGACATGTCTATATAAATAAACCAGAAGAAGACAATGTATAGTTCTCAAAACACTTAAAGGGGTACTCCGGCGGAAAACTTAAAATTATTATTTTTTTTTTATCAACTGGTGCCAGAAAGTTAAACAGATTTGTAAATTACTTCTTTTAAAAAATCGTAATCCTTCCAGTTCTTATTAGCTGCTGAATACAACAGAGGAAATTCTTTTATTTTTGGAACACAGAGCTCTCTGCTGAATCATGAGCATAGTGCTCTCTGCTGACATCTCTGTCCTTGAGGTGCCCAATTTTTGAATATATATATTTTTGTGAATTTGGATTGGTGGCGATCGATCTATTGGCCGCGTTTAACCTTGGATACTTTGGTTGTGAGCTGCAAACATTTTGCCTTTTGTGTCCAGATTTGTAAATTACTTCTATTTAAAAACTTTTAATCCTTCCAGTAGTTATTAGCTGCTGAATACTACAGAGGAAATTCTTTTCTTTTTGGAACACAGTGCTCTCTGCTGACATCATGAGCACAGTGCTCTCTGCTGACATCTCTGTCCATTTTAGGAACTGTCCAGAGCAGCATTTGTTTGCTATGGGGATTTTCTCCTACTCTGGACAGTTCTTAAAATGGACAGAGATGTCAGCAGAGAGCTCGGTGTTCCAAAAAGAAAATAATTTCCTCTGTAGCATTCAGCATCTAATAAGTACTGGAAGGTTTAAGATTTTTTTTATAGAAGTATTTTACAAATATGTTTAACTCTGGTACCAGTTGATTTAAAAACAAAAAGTTTTCCACCGGAGTACCCCTTTAAAGGGTACATCTTATCCCCTATTCAAAGTATAGGAGATAAGATGTCTGATCGTGGGGTCCCACCATTGGGGACCCCCGCGATCTCGGCTGCGGCACCCCAGACATCCGGTGCACGGAGCAAACTTCCCTCCGTGCCGGATGACTGGCGATGTGGGGCGGAGGCTCGTGACGTTACAGCCATGGCCCCTCAATGCAAGTCTATGGACGGCCGTCACGCCCCCTCCCATAGACTTGCATTGAGGGGGCGTTGCCATGACATCGCGAGCGGGGCATGGCCGTGATGTCACGAGCCTCCGGCGCTGCATGCAACGCTCTAAACAAACGCCGGGTGCAGCAGGGAGATCATGGGATAAGATGTCTAGGAGCGGAGTACCCCTTTAATACACTACAACTAAAAGCCCTTGTTATATATGAAAGAGTAATTCCGGCCATACTGTATGTGACAATTCTCCTCCATGTTCACATGCAGATCCTTGTCCTATAGGAGGCAGCATTATGATAGTGCTGGAGGTTCGGACGAGTCTCTTGCGGTTAGGTGTCTAAAATGTGGAACTTCAGCTGTTGCAAAAGTCCTCCTAGCATGTCCGGACAGCCAACCAGTCTGGGCATGCTAGGGGTTGTACTTTTGGAACATCTGGAGGTCCATAGTTTGCAGACCACTGATATAGGGTCAACATTACAACATCTACCATCTTGGAGTTGTGAAAACCAATTGTCAATCAATGTATCAAGAGTTTTTTCCATTGACAATGAAATAAAAGACTCAGTCATTTAGGACAAGAACTACAACTCCCAGCAAGCACATGCATTCCTGGCTGCCAGGGCATGATGGGAATTATATACATTTTGTAACAGCTGGAGGGTAACAGGTTGGATAACATACAGCTAGAGCTCTCCCATAGATGAGCCTCCAGATGTTGCAAAACTACAACTCCCAGCATGCCTGGACAGCCAACGGCTGTCCGGGCATGCTGGGAGTTGTAGTTTTGCAACAACCAGAGGGCCACCGTTTGGAGACCTCTGGCCTAAAGGATCATTTTGATCATGTATGTTCCAAAACACATAGAAATTAGTTAAAGGCTGTCTAGGGCATGCTGGGAGTTGTAGTTTTGAAACATCTGGAGGGCCACCGTTTGGAGACCACTGGATCATTGGATCAGACTAAAGGATCATTTTGACCATGTATGTTCCAAAACACATAAAGGGAGATTTTATCAAAACCTGTGCAAAGGATAAGTTGCCCATAGCAACCAATCAGATTCAGCTTTCATTTTAGGCCTTGTTAAAGGGGTACTCCGCTGCCCTGCTTCCAGAGCTCCGCTCCCCAGTGTCCGGAAGTTTATTGTTCCGAACGCTGTGTGCAGGCTTCCGTGTTCAGGGCCACCCCCCGTAAAGTCATGCCTGCCCCCTCATGACGTCACGCCCGCCCCCTCAACGAAAGTCTATGGGAAGGGGGCGTGACATCGCGAGGGGCGGCCCTGAACACGGAAGCCCGCACACAGCGTCCGGAACAATAAACTTCCGGACGCTGGGGAGCGGAGCTCTGGATGCAGGGCAGCGGAGTACCCCTTTAACAAGGCCTATAATGAAAGAAGAAATCTGATTGGTTGCTATGGGCAACGGGACAGATTTGGATAAATCTCCCCCATAGCAATTAGCTAAAGGCTGTCCAGGGCATGCTGGGAGTTGTAGTTTTGCAACATCTAGAGGTCCACTGTTTGGAGACCACTTGCCTAATGTATTTTCCAAAACATATAGAAATGATCTATATATTTTTTATACATCTATAGTAAATAATGGTATTGTCCATGCAATTCTTGAAGGAGATGAATGCACTTTGCCGTCCTGTCACTGTACATTATTATTTTTTTTTTTTCATTTTTATTGTCATTATAAAATTTGTCTTTTTTGCATTTCAATGAAAACCATAAAATTGCTTGTCCATGACATTCGTGATAATGGCGACGACTCGCAGCAGCGGCAGTGAGGGGGGGGGGGGGGGTAATTCACTTAAATTATTCTGTGCTGTAGCTTAGCTGTCATGTTTTGGGATGTTGTTATGATGCTGTCGTAAGAAAAAAAAATTTCAATTGTATTTGAAAATAAAAATATTTTTATATGACATAAACTGGATGCAAGTCGTTTTTCCAGCAGCGAGTGACGCAGTTAGTGGGATGCAATAGGTTTACCTGCAGTACGACAGGAGACTGTATAAAGGGAGGCCCATAGCAACCAATCAGATTATTTCTTTCATTTGTTAACAAGGCCTCTGCAAAATTAAAGAAGAGATCTGATTGGTTAACTTTTCCTCTGCCGAGGTTTGATAAATGCCCTTATAAGGTTAGGTTTAGCCTAGGTTTCCCTTTATTTTTTTTTGCCCCCCCCCCCCCCCCCCATTAAAGGGGTACTCAACTGGTGCCAGAAAGTTAAAGGAGTAGTCCAGTGGTGACCCAGTGGTGAACAACTTATCCCCTATCCTAAGGATAGGGGATAAGTGTAAGATCGCGGGGGGTCCGACCGCTGGGGCGCCCTGCGATCTCCTGTACGGAGCCCCGACAGCCCGCGGGAAGGGGGCGTGTCGACCTCCGCACGAAGCGGCGGCCGACACGCCCCCTCAATACAACTCTATGGCAGAGCCGAAGCGCCATAGAGATGTATTGAGGGGGCGTGTCAGCCGCCGCTTCGTGCGGAGGTCGACACCCGCTATCTGGCCGGAGAGCCTGGCCCACGTAGAGAGAGATCGCGGGGGGCCCCACAAAATCTCTCTATTTCTCTCCCATAGAATTTCAAAAAAAAAAAAAAAGAAAAAGAAATTAAAAAAGCCAACTGAGTTTAGCAGAATAGAAATCTTGAAAAGAATTGATGAAAGAATCACTTGACTTAAAAATGCAAGGGAAAATACGCAAAAGAAAAAAAACGCCAAGACTATAAAAAATAAATAAATGGCAAAACACCACTAGAACTGCATCTTGGGTCCTCAAAATAACAGGACAGTTTTTGTGACTTTTTTTTCAGGTAAAAAAAAAAAAAAAAAAAGCCAATAAAAAAATCCCAGTGGAAACAGCCTCACAGCACACAACATTTGTTTGGCATTTATTTGGCCAGAACAAAAAAGAAAAAAAAGCTCCCCCAAAAAGCTGCACCCTCATTTTATGCTCCCAAGATGCAGTTTTTTGAGGTGTTTTTTTTTTTTACAGAGTGTCTTAGTCTTGCCTTTTATTTTCTTTGGCGTTTTACGACCTCCATCCTTTTTTCATGACAAGTTATTTTAGATTATGCGGCAGGGGGGATTACAATAACGGCAAAAAAAAAATACCTACCGTATATTTAATTAACACAGTGTTTTTTTCTGCCATTTTTTCCCTCCCATTGAAGTCAATGACAAGAATTTATAAAAGAACCCCATAGCTTCAGCATGCTGCGATTTTCAACAAAATGCCCCTGAGCCTAAAAATAATACAAAAGGGTGAAAGAGTGCAAAAAAACAAACAAAAAACTGCCATAGTCCTCAGGGGCTTTGCTTCATAGACAGAATTCTAGTGGTGACCTCATGAGGATTGTTCTGTTATTTCAGGTGACAGCAATAAAACCTTAAGGCTAAGTTGCTACTTTTTTTTTGGGAGGGGGGGGGTGGAAACTCCAAGAAAAATGCCAATTCTGCCGCATGGCGTTTTTTCGGCCCAAAAATGCTGCGGCCAGATGTTAGCTGTAAATCAATGAGAAATCGCAAAAAATCTTATTCCACTTGGCGTTTTTCACTTTTTTTTTCCCACTGGCGTTTTTTTTTTTTTTTAATCCTTTTGGCAGTTTTTCACTCTTTTTTGGCGTTTTTCAGCTCCTTGGCAGGTTTTCCAAAATCACAGCATGTTGAGCCGCAGGCAATTTTTTAGTCAAAATCGTGGCGTTTTTCTCCCATAGAAGTCTATGGAAGTGAAAAAAACACCAAGAAAAACGATATGTGGATTTTAACTTTGGCGTTTTTGCAGGCGGCTTTTATTCTTTTTTGGACTTTAGCGATCCAAAAAAGTGATGGAGATACCTTTTTTAATAAAATTTCATAGGGTACCATTAAAAAACTAAAATAAAAAGATACAGTAGTGAAGGAAAAAATTGTATCTAGCGAAATGTATCTTTTTTTATAACATTTTTATTAATTTTTAAACAGGGATCAATTTATGTGGGTGGGCGGGGACCTAAAAATGTAGCCGGCAATAATAAAAATGTAGTGTGTGTGTTTTCACTTTTTTCTAAATGTTTTACATTTTTTTGGGTAGTACTACTACTCCCAGCATAGAATACACTGTTCCATGATGGGAGTAGTAGTACCTGTACTAATTGACAGATCGCCCATTGTGATCCTCATGTATAATGTATAGGTGCGGCCGGCCGCTCTTCTATGGTCCCCTGCACTGCCATATATATATATTTCCCGCAGAGAGCTGTGATTGGCCAGATGGTTCCAGCCAATCACAGCTCTCTGTGAGATGTACGAATATGTGTATATACACGTCAGTGCAGGAGACCATAGAAGAGCGGCCGGCCGCATCTATACATTATACAGGAGGATCACAGCCAGTGTCAGGAGTGACATCCACTGTGATCTTTCCTTAACTGCAAGTACTACTACTCCTAACATGGAGCACATTCTGCTCTATGCTGGGAGCTGTAGTACCTGCATTAATAGACAGATCACAGCAGGTGTCAGAAGTTACACTCGCTGCAATCTGTCTATTAATGTAGGTACTACAGCTCCCAGCATGGAGCAGAGTGTGCTCCATGTTGGGAGTAGTAGTACCTGCAAGTAAGAACAGATGACTGTGGGTATCACTACTGATATCCGCTGTGATCGTCCTGTCTATAGCAGAGATGCAGAGAGGCTCTATACATTGCTTGTATCTCTGCACTATACTCCGGCCGGTCACTCACTCATTCATATTTTCCTCAGAGCTGTGATTGGCTGCCACCATCCGGCCAATCACCACTCTGGGCGGAAAATATGAATGAGTGATATTCAATTCACATCACTGGCCGGAGTATAGAGCAGAGATGTGAGCGCTGTATAGAGCTGCTTCATCTCTGCTATATTTTGGACGATCACATCGGGTGTCTCAACTGAAACCAGGGGCAATATGTCTATTAGTACAGGTACTACTACTCCCATCATGGAACATTCTGTTCCATGCTGGGAGTAGTAGTACTACCTAAAAAATTAAAAAAAAAATAAAATAAAAAAAAAGTGAAACACACACACTTTATTAAAAATTAATTAAAATGTAACTATAAAAAAATTATATTTAGTTAAATACAGTTTTTTCCCATCACCACTGCATCCTTTTTTATTTTTGGTACCCAACAAATTTTGGGTACCAAAAAAAAAGGCAAAGGTGCCAAAAATGCAATTTCCACGCAAATGAAAAAACGCCAGACGCAGGAGATTGCACTGGCGTTTTTTTCAACCCAAAAAATGCAGGACAAAAAACCAAGTAGAAACTTAGCCTAAGAGGCTTTTTAGGAGTAGAAAAAATATGGCTGCATCCTACCTATCCATGAGTCTGGTATTGTGGTTCAGCTTTACAGTGAAGTGATTGGTGCTGAGCTGCAATACCAAATACAACCTGTGGATCGGTGTGGCACTGCTTGTCAAAGAAAGTGCCATTTTTGCAGCAAAGTCCCATTGTTTTCAATAGGATTCTGTTGCACTGTGCACACAGCGGAATTTCCACACCGGAAACATTTGCCATAGAAATTCAAATTCCGGCCTCCACAAAAAGAATTGACATGCCGTAATCCGTGGTCCTAGTGCTAGCATGTTCTGCCAAATTTGTCTGCGGAGTTCTAGCCGGAAAATTTCCTGTGGTGTCGGACGGGGTAATGTGTGTAATAACCTCTTCGTGATGCCAGGGCCTGGTTGACTTATACACCACCCGGGGTAGACCAGCTTCACCTGTGCCAGGCACAGGGCAAATAATCACTCCAACGCAAGGTTACGGTTAACTGGTACGCTTTACTGAGGTAGACAAGGTGTTAAAGTCCATACAGCTCAGTTTGGCACTAAGGAGATGCAGGGTGAACTTAGGGAAGCTTACCGGCTTGCTGGGACTTGTAGTTGCAATTATATAGACTGATGCAGCCACGCTTGAATTAAGTAATTGACAGACTTGACTGTCTTGACTGCACTTGGACTTCTGTAGTTTCCCCACTGGTTTAGTTCCTACCTTGCAGCTTTGAATACAGGTGCAGGGGTTAAAGGGGTACTCCGGTGAAAACCTTTTTTCTTTTAAATCAACTGGTGGCAGAAAGTTAAACATATTTGTAAATTACTTCTATTAAAAAATCTTAATCCTTCCTGTACTCATTAGCTGCTGAATACTACAAAGGAAGTTCTTTTCTTTTTGGAATGCTCTCTGATGACATCACGACCACAGTTCTCTCTACTGACGTTATTATAATAATAATAACGCTTTATTTATTGTTGTCCTTAGTGGGATTTGAGCCCAACCACTGAGCCACCATGCTGCCCTTAGCATACATCTGCTATGCATGGTTGTTAAAATGGACAGAGATGTCAGCAGAGAGCACTGTGCTCGTGATGTCATCAGTGTTCCAAAAAGAAAGGAATTTCCTCTGTAGCATTCAGCAGCTAATAAGTACTGGAAGGATTAAGATTTTTTAATAGAAGTAATTTACAAATATGTTTAACTTTCTTCCACCAGTTGATTTAAAAGAAAAAAGGTTTTCACCGGAGTACCCCTTTAACACTTGCAGTAGAAACGTGGTTGCAGGACTAGGCCTCAGGCCTCCTTCTGGATCACACAGACTCCTCAGATTCTCACTTCACTGTACCTCAGCTACAACTCAAGAGAGTGAGCTGAACCCTGACCTCACTATATAAGGGCAGTTTGGAGAGATCCCATTGGTCGCCAAGCCACCTGTTCACCTCTCATACGCCCCTTAGCAACAAAGGTCCTTAGCAACACAGATTTAAGGTAACAGTGCACATAAAATGTTACATTATATTAACTCTGGTATAACAATACATTAGTAATACATTCCTTAATGTGATAAAGAGAGTTCTAGGAAGAGGCGACCCATGATGAACATTGAGCTGGATCTGCCAGACAGGATGGGCAGAAGTACAGTGGTCCCTCAACATACGATGGTAATCCGTTCCAACCGAACCATCGTTTGTTGAAACCATCGTATCTTGAGGGATCCGCGCAATGTAAAGTATAGGACGGAACACTCATCTGTCCCCGCCACTCCGGACCCGTCACCGCTCGTCACCGCTGCACTGGATGTCACCCTCCATCGCTGTCGCCGTATCCCCTGGGTGTCCCCGCCGCTCCGGACGTCTCTGCTTCCCGAGGATCCTCGCCGCCATCACGTCACTACGCACGCCGCTCCTATTGGATGACGGGACAGCGTGCGCAGCGACGTGATGACGTCGGAGGAGAGCGCAGGCGATGCAGGGGATCCTGAAGAGGACGCGCCGGAGCCCCGAGGACAGGTAGAAGACCATCACTGGAGCACACGGGGCACCGTAAACGGCTATCCGGTGGCAGCTGAAGCAGTCTGCGCTGCCGGATAGCCGTTTATGCGATGGCCCCGACATACAAAAGCATCGTATGTTGATGCAGCCTTCAACATGCGATGGCCTCTGAGAGGCCATCGTATGTTGAAATTATCGTATGTCGGGGCCATCGTAGGGCGGGGGGGGGTCACTGTACAGTGGAATACATGACTCTGTACTGGGTCACCACATTCCGACCAGACATTCTACCAAAATTCCGCCATGTGAACATAGCGGGTCCCATAGCAGCCTCATAATCTGTATCTACGATGCACACTCCCTCAGGACGTTATATGTGGTTTTGCACAATGTTTTCATACTGAGCAAGATCTCTATACATCAGTGTTTCCCAGCCGGTCTGCCTCCAGCTGTTGCAAAACTACAACTCCCAGCATGCCCGGACAGCCATAGGCTGTCCGGGCATGCTGGGAGTTGTAGTTTTGCAACAGTTGGACGCACTCTGGTTGGAGTACACTATGTTAGAACTACCGTATATATGTCTTGTTACATTATCATGCACCATGACACTCTGCAATATTGCTTTATAATGCTGCCGTCCTCTTACGTGGCCGGAGGGCCCTTGGGGGTCCCAGTTGTAACTGCAGTCTCTGCACCCCCTATGCAGCTATGCCGCAGTATTCAGTCCAAAAATATGTATGGAATCTCAGAGATGTCACCATTGGGGACAATAGGACCACTTGCATGACAAAGACCCTTAGAAATGAGTGTTTGAAGTTCACCTGCAAAGTGTTCCGAGTCTACAATTATCCGGAGCAGAGTTTATGGGAATAATGGAAACAGCGAGGCAGCTGTGCGCTGTTCTGTATGAGAGCGACGACAGTAATGGGGCTGATGACGCTATTGTGAATGATAATGAACATAGAAATATTTGGGAGGAGGAATATGATCTATCTCCCTCCAGAACCTATTCACATTCCTCACAATACCAAAATGCTTCCCTGTTGACATCACTTGACTGCCGCGATCCAGATATAGAGAAGAAACACTATTGTAAGTGTTTTAAATCAACTGGTGCCGGAAAGTTAAACAGATTTGTAAATTACTTCTATTTAAAAAATCTTAATCCTTCCAGTACTTATCAGATGCTGTATGCTCCAGAGGAAGTTGTGTAGTTCTTTTCTGTCTGTCCACAGTGCTCCCTGCTGACACCTCTGTCCATGTCAGCAATAGTGTTGCTCGTGAATATTCGCAATGTGAATTTTATTTGCGAATATTCGCGAATATAGCACTATATATTCGTAATTACGAATATTCGTTTTTTTTTTTTTCACAGTACACATCACAGTGATCATCCCTCTCTGCTTCCAGCTTGTGTGGTGTAATGAAGGCTCTAATACTACTGTGTGAGACTGGCGTGCGATTTTTCGTACATGCAAATACGCTAATTTTCGTACATGCAAATTTTTTGCTTATGCTAATTTTTGTATATGCTAATTTTCGCATACACGAATTTTCGCGTATGCGAAAATAAAACGAGAATATTACCAATATGCGAATTTAGCGAATATATGACGAATATTCGTCCATATATTCGCGGATATTCGCAAATTCGAATATGGCCTATGCCACTTAACACTAGTCAGCAACTGTCCAGAGTAGGAGCAAAACCCCATAGCAATCCTCTCCTGCTCTGGACAGTTCCTAACATGGACAAAGGTGTCAGCAGAGAGCACTGTGGTCAGACAGAAAAGAACAAAAATAAAAAATAAAGTCTTCTGGAGCATAAAGCAGCTGATAAGTACTGCAAGGATTAAGGATTATTTATTTTTAAATAAAAGTCATTTACAAATCTGTTTAACTCTCTGGTACCAGTTGATTAAAATAAAAATGTTTTTCCACCAGAGTACTTCAACAAAGCAAGGACCATATACTAGGTAAATAGACAACCCCTTTAAAGGGGTACTCCGGTGGGGAAAAAAAATTCAAATCAGCAACTCAGCAACTTTTCTTCTGGACATGTTTTGATAAATCTCCCCCAAATGCATTATGTCTGTAGTATTCAGGTTAAAGGGGTACCTCGTTGGAAAAAAAAAATTTCATATTAACTGGTCTCAGAAAGTTAAACAAATTTGTAAAGTACTTCTATTAAAAAATCTTGATCCTTCCAGTACTTATCAGATGCTGTATACTACAGAGGAAGTTGAGTTGTTTTTTTTCTGTCTGACCACAGTGCTCTCTGCTGACACCTCTGTTTGTGTCAGGTACTGTCCAGAGCAGGAGAGGTTCTCTATGAGGATTTGCTCCTACTCTGAACAGTTCTTGATATGGACAGAGGTGTCAGCAGAGAGCACTGTGGTCAGACTGGAATTAACAACTCAGCTTCCTCTGTAGTATACAGCAGCTGATAAGTACTGGAAGGATTAAGATTTTTTAATATAAGTAATTTACAAATCCGTTTGACTTTCTGAGACCAGTTAATATGAAAACATTTTTTCCACCGGAGTACCCCTTTAACCTGAATACTACAGACATAATGCATTTGGGGGAGATTTATCAAAACATGTCCAGAAGAAAAGTTGCTGAGTTGCCTTTAGCAACCAATCAGATTGCTTATTTCATGTTTCTTGAAAGCAGCGAGCTGATTGGTTGCTATGGGCAGCTCAGCAACTTTTCCTCTGGACAGGTTTTGATAAATCTCCCTCATTGTCTCCTAGTATATACAGTCATTTTTCTCATGGGATTTGCCTATGATAGAGCAGCGGTTTGTGCCTCAGAGCTGCTCTTCCTATCGTAGAAAAGTTCCAAAAAAGTTTTATTGAAAAGTTGTAAAGCAGAGTCCCTTAGTCACCTGCCTATATACATGCACAGACACTTCCTTGCATATTCCTTATTCTCTTCTACTGTGCATGTTCTGTGCATGTTACTCTTACAGTCATATCCTGTACACAAGAGGTGGGCATTGTTAAACTTAAATTGACGCTGTCATTTTAAACTATTTCTTAAATGATTCATTAATGGTCATAAAAGAGAGAGAAGACTTGATTTACACTTCATGGTTTTTCTAAATCCCTTCACTAACCAAAAATAAATCCTTACACAGAAAAACAGCTTTGATGTCTTGGCCACTAGGTGTCTCCCTTCTTGCAATCTGCTGTCTGCTGCCTGTTGTTAGAGGAAATCTGTCTGTAACAGAACACAAGAAGATCAGGACAGAACACAAGAAGTGAGGAGAGGATTATCATGTGCTATGTGAAGCTGCAAGCTGAGCCAGTTTGCCTGCTGAAGATAATCCACACTGTTCATTTAAGGTAAATCTAGGTTTCCCTCTCATTTATGACTACCCATAAAGCTCAGGACAGCTGCATCTCGGATAAATACAAAGTTTGGCAGAAACATCTCTAATGGTTTCCAATAATTTCAGTTAAAGGAACAGTCTTGGGAATATAATGACTGGGAAAGCCGCACAATTTGTACATACTAAATATACAAGGATACAGCTGCAGACCATGAGGCTGCTATAGGATCTTTGGAGAGAGGCGACCATGGTCCAATCTCATCCACCTTGGCACTGGGTGGCAAGAACCTGAGCAGACCTCTTCTCTTCAGAGGAACTACATTGTTAGCATACAAAAAGTTGAGAAATTGGCCAATGGTAATAGAAGGGGAAACACACACCATGCCTTTCAGACTTGTATGGTAAATCCATATTGGGCACCTGATTTGCTCTTTGCTATGGGGCCCCCTCTGTTCTATGTACTCCATTCATTACATGCAAACTTTCTTGTCTCCGTCTTTGCATATTGCACATTCCACATATTCTTTATCTCAGAAAGGAAAGCTCTGCTGATACCAGAAAGGAACTATGTTATCAGGACAGTAGAACTGGACATTGTTATGCAAGTGGATATACGAAAAACACTATTTTTAGAAGCGCGGACCAGAACATTTCCAAAGCCCGTGCTACGTTCTTCCTCCACAATGCTTGACATAAACACCCACATAAAGCGTTGTCACTGCACCAGCTGCAGTTTGTTTAGGTCAATGAATGGGAAGAACGGATGAAGGGTAGGACGCAGTCGTGCTGGAATATCATCCTATACAGGCATGGCGGGGCTCCAATTACAGCCTTTCAGGATGGTAAATATTACTGAACCAAGAGCGGGCGTCTATATCAACACAACAGAAAATAATAAAGGGGTTGAGAAGTGCATATAAGGCAGAAAAGTTTTTAACCCCTTATGCCGATGACTTTCCACGATCGTCAACTTTCCATTGTTTCCAGTGTTTCCTAGCAACAGGAACACGAACTGCCAAAAAATGTCAAAACACTGGTAGGATTTAAAGTTTGATTATCCAGGCCTGTTACATCTTAAGATGACTTTCAGATACAGGAATGGTGGGTACCGCGCTTTTAATACTAAAGTATAATTCATCCACCATGTAGTCATGTCTGCAGTGAGATCACTGAAAGGTGACAGAACCCCAAAACTTGGAATAGGACGGGTGGCAATGCCAAGAAAAACCCATCTGGTCACCCGGTCTTGAATCAATGGTGACCACAATTGGTAGCCCGGTGTTTACACGTGACCTGGCTACCGATTGTGGTCACCATTGATGCAAGACCTGGTCACCATTGATGGGCTTTTCATGGCATTGTCCCATGTCCATTGCTGAACTGTGTGTTTCACCCGCATTGACACCAGATGAGCTCCTATGTTGGCTTCCTAGGTTTAGCTTTAAGCTTTCTAGAGTTGGGCACAGCATGAGAGTATTAGGTAACTAAGAATTAGGCCTGTAGAGTACATCAACAATGCACTCTATTGTTAGCCCTAAGTATTAGTTGTGCCCACCTCTGGAAAGCTTAAAGGGGTTTTTGAATTTCCTTTCTGTCTGACCACAGTGCTCTCTGCTGACACCTCTGTCCATTTTAGGAACTGTCCGGAGCAGGATAGGTTTGCTATGGGGATTTGCTCCTACTCTGGACAGTTCCTAAAGTGGACAGATGTGTCAGCAGAGAGCACTGTGATCGTGAGTCGTGACAGAAAAGAAGTCCAAAAAGAAAAGTATTTCCTCTGTAGTATACAGCCGCTAATAAGTACTGGAAGGATTAAGATTTTTTTAATAGAAGTAATTTACAAATCTGTTTAACTTTCTGGCACCAGTTGTTAAAAAATGTTTTGCCCCAGTGGAGTACCCCTTTGAAGTTAAACATGGGAGTTCATCTGGTGTCAATGCAGTTGGAAAACACTGTTCAGCAATTGTAAACATTTGGCTACCAAATGTGGTCACCATTAATGCAAGACCTGGTGACCACATGTGATTTCTTTCTTGGCATTGTCACCTTTCCTATTGCAAGTTTTGGATAGTGTCAACCTTCAGTGATCACATTGCAGACATGGTTGCGTAGTCCATGAATTATGCTTTAAGATATAGTATTCCTTTGTCAATGAATGGGAAGAACGGATGACGGGTAGGACGCAGTCCTGCTGGAATATCATCCTATACCAGTATACATACTGAATACACTTTATGGGCCACATTGCTTTAGCTTTCAGACAGAAACCACAAAAAAATTCCCACACAAAGCACAAAGTAGGGAAATGGGGTAGCTAAAGAATAGGCTGCTATAGTTACCTCTTGGCATCGCTACTTCATCTACTCTAACAACCTTATTGCTGGTTTTAGCCATGGTGGTACAACTGTGGATTGCCAGCAGTGGACATCGGAAGGGAGAATCAGGAAACTAAGGATTAGGCTGTTTCTTAGGGGCATCACTGGTTTGTCCACCTTATGGGTGCTACTGCTGAGTTTACTCACATACTGTAGGTACCGTCACTACAAATATTTCAACAATGAGTCCAACAACTGTATGACCAGTTATAAAAATAATAATCAAAAACACAAATGGCATTGCCTTGATTTGTAGGATTAAAGGGGTACTCCACCCCTAGACATCTTATCCTCTATCCGTCACGCCCCCTCCCATAGACTTGCATTGAGGGGACGGGGCATGACGTCACACAGGGGCGGAGTCGTGACGTCACAGACTTCCGTTCCGGTGGTCGGGACCCAGACCCTCCAGCGCTTCCAGAGCAGAAACAGGTGGGTGCCGCATGCTATATTGCGGGGGTCCCCAGTGGCGGGACCCCCACGATCAGACATCTTATCCCCTATCCTTTGGATAGGGGATAAGATGTCTAGGGGTGGAGTACCCCTTTAAGAAAAAGTTTTCCATGAATAATCCTTTGTAGTCTATAGACCCAGCAGAAGGACTTTCTGGGAAGGGACCCGCCCCTGCTTAAGCCTTCTGGATATATGTGAACCCAGCCTAAAAGAATCTACTGATTTTCTATATACAAGGGAAGAGACATAGCGAGGAAAGGGATCTGGCAAGGCATGTGCCCTGTGTTCTGGGTGCCAGGGGGTTGCTAACAAGCCACTCTGCTTGGATACTTAGATACAGGGTGAGGGCGGTGAACTGAGTATTTATTTCATAGAAAATAAAGCATCGCTATTACTCTGTCCAAGGAATATAAATCACAACTTGCCTAAATCAATCAATATTGATCTTTTTAAAGTTTTGGTGGTGTTTTTGCTATTATACACATAAACCTTGAGTAATAAAATAAATAAATAAACAAACAAAAATGCTACCGGCTAACAATTCAAGTTTTTTGAGGCTTGGGCGTGGCCTACCGGAAAGTGGGTGTGGCCTCGCTGACAGTGGGTGTGGGCACTGTCAGAATCGTCTCTTGTACATCTTGGCAAAACATTAACCTTTCTAATATGCTTTATAGAAAAATGTGATCTCCTTTTAACAGAAATCATGGCTTATAAAATACCATCCATACCATCCAAAACATAATCCTGTCCGGCAGCAGCATCATCTTTGTCCCAGCTTAAGCACAGGCTGGGACAAAGTCCAGGAAGTGATGACAGGGCTAGCACTCCTCTGTGCTCACTCCTGTCCTATCAAACTGTGGCATGAAAATGGAATGGAGAGGAGGGGGTTACAGAGCAGCTTGCAGTGATTGAATGAAGAGACCCAGTACAGCACAGCAGACTCAGGGAGGAAGTGCATACATGGTGAGTGAGGGCGGGCTCAGTGCTTATTTCAGACATGCCCCTTCCTGAGCTGTGGATGTCAGAATGAGTGAGTAGCAGAAAAGAGGGATTTATAAGCCAAATACAGAAGCTAGACACATAAAGACATGTAAAGCATCTGCATGACCAAGTGAGTAACATACAGTATATAGGCATGGTTTTTTCTGTGATATGACAGGTACATTTTAAAGGGGAACTCCAGTGAATTTTTTTTTTTTTAAATCAACTGGTGCCAAAAAGTTGAACAGATTTGTAAATTACTTCTATTTAAAAATCTTAATCATTTCAGTACTTATCAGCTGCTGTATACTACAGAGGAAGTTGTGTAGTTATTTTTTATCTGACCACAGTGCTCTCTGCTGCCACCTCTGTCCATGTCAGGAACTGTCCGGAATAGGAACAAATCTCCATAGCAATCCTCTCCTGCTCTGGACAGTTCCTGACATGGACAGAGGTGTTAGCAGAGAGCACTGTGGTCAGACTGGAAAGAACTACACAACTTCCTCCGGAGCATACAGCAGCTGATAAGTACTGAAAAGATTAAGATTTTTATATAGAAGTAATCCACAAATCTGTTTAACTTTCTGGCACCATTTGATTAGAAAAAATGTTTTCCAACAAGTAACCCTTTAAAGGGGTACTCCCGTGGAAAACTATTTTTTTTTTTAAATCATCTGGTGCCAGAAAGTTAAACAGATTTGTAAATTACTTCTATTAAAAAAATCTTAATCCTTCCAGTACTTTTTAGGTGCTGTATACTAAAGAGAAATCCATAAAAGAAATGCTTTTCCTCTGATGTCATGACCACAGTGCTCTCTGCTGACCTCTGCTGTCCATTTTAGGAACCGTCCAGAGCAGGAGAAAATCCCCATAGTAAACAGATGCTGCTCTGGACAGTTCCTAAAATGGACAGAGATGTCAGCAGAGAGCACTGTGGTCATGACATCGGAGGAAATGCATTCCTTTTTGGATTTCTCTTTAGTATACAGCCCCTAAAAAGTACTGGAAGGATTAAGATTTTTTAATAGAAGTGATGTGCAAATCTGTTTAACTTTCTGGCACCAGTTGATTTAAAAAAAAATAAATAAATAAAGTTTTCCTCAGGAGTACCCTTTTAACCCCTTAAGGACACATGACGTACTGGAACGTCATGTGTCCGCTCCTGATCTATAACGCGGGGCCATCTATAACAACGGCCGGGACCCGTGGCTAATAGCGTGCGGCATTGATCGCCGCGCGCTATTAACCCTTTAGTGAAACTGAAACCGTGCCGGTTAGCTCAGTGGACTGTTCGGGATAGCCGCGGCGAAATCGCGGCATCCCGAACAGCTTACAGGACAGCGGGAGGGACCCTACCTGCCTCCTCGCTGTCCGATCGCCAAATGACTGCTCAGTGCCTGAGATCCAGGCATGAGCAGTCAAGCGGCAGAATCATCGATCACTGATTTCCTATGAGAAACCAGTGATCAATGATAAAGATCAGTGTGTGCAGTGTTATAGGTCCCTATGGGATAACAATGATCAGTGTGTGCAGTGTTATAGGTCCCTATGGGATAACAATGATCAGTGTGTGCAGTGTTATAGGTCCCTATGGGAGCTATAACACTGCAAAAAAAAGTGAATAAAGATCATTTAACCCCTTCCCTTTTAAAGTTTGAATCACCCCCCTTTTCCCATAAAAAAGATAAACATATATGGTATCGACACGTGCGGAAATGTCCGAATTATAAAAATATATAGTTAATTAAACCGCTCGGTCAATGGCGTGCGAGCAAAAAAATTCCAAAGTCCAAAATAGTGCATTTTTGGTCACTTTTTATATCATGAAAAAATGAATAAAAAGCGATCAATAAGTCCTATCAATGCAAAAATTGTACCGTTAAAAACTTCAGATCACGGCGCATGAGCATGAGCCCTCATACCGCCCCATACACGGAAAAATAAAAAAGTTATTGGGGTCAGAAATGACAATTGTAAACGTATTAATTTTCCTGCATGTAGTTATGATTTTTTCCAGAAGTACGACAAAATCAAACCTATATAAGTAGGGTATCATTTTAACCGTATGAACCTACAGAATAAATATCAGGTGTCATTTTTACCGAAAAATGTACTACGTAGAAACGGAAGCCCCCAAAAGTTACAAAACGGCGTTTTTTTTTTTCAATTTTGTCTCACAATGATTTTTTTTTCCGTTTCACCGTAGATTTTTGGGCACAATGACTGATGTCATTACAAAGTAGAATTGGTGGTGCAAAAAATAAGCCATCACGTGGATTTTTAGGTGCAAAATTGAAAGAGTTGTGATTTTTTAAAGGCAAGGAGCAAAAAACGAAAATGCAAAAACGGAAAACCCCCCGGTCCTTAAGGGGTTAAGGTGCCAAAAATTTACCATTCTTTTGTCATAAAAGTAGGCACTAAAGGGGCAAGCTTGGACTAGGCAGTCTACAGATGCAATAGATTGTCTACTAGCCTGTGATAAACCCCATACATTTGCACACTTGTCCCTCATTATTTCTATTCTACGCATTAACATCTAATGCAGCAGTCTCCAAACTGCGGCCCTCCAGATGTTGCAATTCGGAGACCGCTGACCTAATACATGAAGCTAAACTTTACATAAACAAGACTTTATCATGGAAGAGACTGCATTTATTTTGTATTGATATAAAGTTTCTAATTCTCTTTCACCTATTCGAACGGGAACACGGCCATTTGTGTTTCGTCCTCTACAGATCTCTTAGGTGAATGTAAAGATATAGGGGGAGATTTATCAAAACCTGTGCAGAGGAAGAGTGGCGCAGTTGCCCATAGCAACCAATCAGATTGCTTCTTTCATTTTCCACAGGCCTCTAAAGAGGCCTGTGGAAAATGAAAGAAGCGATCTGATTGGTTGCTATGGGCAACTGCACCACTCTTCCTCTGCACAGGTTTTGATAAATCTCCCCCATAATTCCATAGATCCCTCTTTATTCCCATAATTCTGACAAAGTGAGGACAGTGATCCAAAACCATTAACTCTTTGTGTTCCTCTCTTTTTTTTTTTGTACATGTGTCCTTCCCGCTGGGCAAGAGATAATCTTAAGATATAATTAAAGGAAAAGGGAAATATAAAAGGTATTGAATAAAACAGCATGAGGCCATACATTCCTTTATAGACAATACTGTGTCTTTATAGATGGATTTATATCACTTGAATTAGAAAATAGTTACTTGAAATGTTCATTTATCTCTGTGTTGCTAAACCAGGGTGCCTCCAGCTGTTGCAAAACTACAACTCCCAGCATGCCCGGACAGCCGACGGCTGTCCGGGAATGCTGGGAGTTGTAGTTTTGCAACAGCTGGAGGTACACTGGTTGAGAAACAATCATTTATCTTAAATGGGTACTCCGGTGAAAAAACTTTATTTTTTTTATTTTTATTTTTATTTTTATCAACTGGTGTCAGAAAGTTAAACAGATTTGTAAATTACTTCTATTAAAAAAATCTGAATCCTTCTAGTTGTTATTAGCTGCTGAATACTACAGAGGAAATTATTTTCTTTTTGGAACACAGAGCTCTCTGCTGACATCACAAGACAGTGCTCTCTGCTGACATCTCTGTCCATTTTAGGAACTGTCCAGAGCAGCATATGTTTGCTATGGGGATTTTCTCCTACTCTGGACAGTTCTTAAAATGGACAGAGATGTCAGCAGAGAGCACTGTGGTCAGACATAAAGGAAATTCAAAAAGAAAAGAACATTCTCTGCAGCATACAGCAGCTGATAAGTAGCTGCTGAGTACTACAGAGGAAAGTATTTTCTTTTTGGAACACAGAGCTCTCTGCTGAATCACGAGCACAGTGCTCTCTGCTGACATCTCTGTCCATTTTAAGAACTGTCCAGAGTAGGAGAAAATCCCCATAGCAAACATATGCTGCTCTGGACAGTTCCTAAAAGGGACAGAGATGTCAGCAGAGAGCACTGTGCTCGTGATTCAGTAGAGACCTCTGTGTTCCAAAAAGAAAAGAATTTCCTCTGTAGTATTCAGCAGCTAATAACTACTGGAAGGATTAAGATTTTTTATTAGAAGTAATTTACAAATCTGTTTAACTTTCGACCAGAGTACCCCTTTAACCCCTTAAGGACGCAGCCCATTTGGGCCTTAAGGACGCAGACAATTTAATTTTTACGTTTTCATTTTTTCCTCCTCGCCTTCAAAAGCTCATAACTCTCTTATATTTTCATCCACAGACTAGTATGAGGGCTTGTTTTTTGCGCGACCAGTTGTCCGTTGTAATGCCAGCACTCACTTTACCATAAAATGTATGGCGCAACCAAAAAAAATACTATTTGTGTGGTGAAATTAAAAAGAAAACCGCAATTTTGCTAATTTTGGAAGGTTTTGTTTTCACGCCGTATAATTTACGGTAAAAATAACGTGTTCTTTATTCTATGGGTCAATACGATTAAAATGATAGCCATGATAACATACTTTTCTATTACTGTTGCGCTTAAAAAAAATCGCAAACTTTTTAACCAAATTAGCTACGTTTAAAATCCCCCTATTTTGAAGACCCATAACTTTTTCATTTTTCCGTATAAGCGGCGGTATGAGGGCTTATTTTTTGCGCCATGATCTGTACTTTTTATCGATATCATATTTGCTTTTATAGAACTTTTAATCCATTTTTTTATTTTTTGAACAAAATGTTATAAAAAAGCATCTATTTTGGACTTTTTTTTTACATTCACGCCGTTCACCGTACGGTATCATTAACATTTTATTTTAATAGTTCAGATATTTACGCACGCGGTGATACCAAATATGTATATAATACATAGTATATACCAGCGGAGCCAGGTGAGGGGACTTCCATCTGCCGTGCTGGATGATCGGATCGCCGCGGCAGCGATGTGGGCGATCCGATCATCCATTTTAGTGACCGCGATGCTGCAGATGCCGTGATCTGTATTGATCACGACATCTGAGGGGTTAATGGCGGACATCCGCGGGATCTGCCGCGCATGATCCGGGCATCGCTTCGATGCTCGCGGTTACGCTTAGGACGTAAATGTACGTCTTGGTGCGTTAAGTACCACCTCACCTCACATTTACGTCCTGCGTCGTTAAGGGGTACATTTTTTCTAGGATCTTTAAACAATAATCATACGATTTGCAAATGATGCAACTTCTAAAAGCCATTCAAGCGGTAGGTGTAGCGGTCTTCAAATTACGACCCTTTGAGCATGCTGGGAGTTGTAGTTCTGCAACAGCTGGAGGTGCGCTGGTTGAGAAACAATGATTTATCTTAATATTTTTCTAGGATTATTAAACAGTAATCATAGGCTTTGCAAATGATGCGACTTCTAAAACTCATTCCAGCGGTAGGTGTAGCGGTCAAATTGCGACCCTTTGAGCATGCTGGGAGTTGTAGTGGGCAGACTAGATGGGACAAAGGGTGCATATCTGCCTACACATTCCAAGTCTCTATGTTTTCTATGTTTCTATGACAGCTAAGGGGATGAATGGTTATGCATTATTGTCCATAAGTGTAATGAATACAGATTTTGTTTCACAATTTAATTTTAACTTTTTTTTTTTTACCATAATTAGTATTGTGTATACCCTCCAGATGTATTAAAATAAATGTATTGAAATGAATTATAAATACACTATATATATATATATATATATATATATATATATATATATGTATATATATATATATGTACAGAGAAGGGTTAATATCAAGCTGGTCTAGACAGGTTCAATCAATAACGGGGGTCTTCTTAATAAGAGCAATAGGGAAAGTGTATTATGCTATAATGGTTTCTGGTTAGTTACTAAAGTGCTGACATCTGCTGGTCAAAAAGAGAAGCGCATTTTATTTCAAATTTTTTTGGGGACACTTTTAAATGACTCACAAGAAGGAGGCTGAAAATCATTGTAATACATCAAGTAGTGTTCATTTGAAAGCGTACACTTATGCTATAGCTTCATGCTTCGGTAAAGCTTGTTTTTTTATATTGGTGCAGTTTGACGGAAAGAAAGTTAAAAGTAAGACTCATACTGAATTTTCGTACTATAATGTTGTAGCAAAACTTTGCTTAAAGGTAGAATACATTGATGGGCATAATATTGTATATCAAGACCCCGTTAATAACCCAATTTAGGGTCCCTTATCAGTCCATACATTAGGATGTTCTATCCACTCCACTGTATTGGGGTTAATCTGCAGATGGGCAAAGATTGGGGGTTGGTTCTGGCACCAAATGCCCTGTCCAGCTTCTAATTGTGGCAATTTTAGCAGTTCATCAGTGTTGAGCGTGAATATTCGAAATGCAAATTTTTACCGCGAATATCGGCACTGCGCGATTTCTCGAATATTTAGAGTATAGTGATATATTTTCGGAATGATGAATATTCGTTTTCTTTTCTTTTTTTTTGCGAATATGCAGATATGCGAATATTTGCGAATATTGCCACTTGCAGTCAGAGGACACTGATCCCTCCCTTCTTTTAGGTGAAAGATAGAATCGCGCATGCGCATTATGCAAATTTCATTACAAATTTTCGCATGAAAAAAAAGAGTGAATATGCGCATAGCGAATATGCGAACTTCACGTACTTAGGACGAATATTCGTCCACATATTCACAAAATATCCCAAATTCAATTATGGCCCCTGCCGCTCATCACTACAGTTCATGTCCGACCCTCCTCCTTCTTCCATTATGGTCACTATCACTACTACTGTATTGCTTTTGTTGCAGAAGTGTTTCCAAACCAGGGTGCCTCCAACTGTTGCAAAACTACAACTCCCAGCTGTCCTTTGGATAGGGGATAAGATGTCTCAGGGCTGGAGTACCCCTTTAACACACTAGTTTACATTACTCTAGTATCCTCCATGCTGATGATAAAGAGAATGGTTGCTGCATGTGGCAAAACCAGTTCATTGTTCTATTGCTACTCTTACAACTTTAAAGGGGTATTCCAGCTTCATACATGTTATCCCCAATCCAAAGGATACAGGATAAGATGTATGATCGCAGGTGTCCCGCCGCTGGCGATCCCCGCGATCTCGGTGCAGTCCCCGGCATTCTGTGCCGGGTGTTGTCTCCAAGACGGGGACATAATGTCACGGCCACGCCCCGTTGTGATGTCACACCACACCTCCTCCATTCATGTCTATGGGAGGGGGCGTGACGGCTGTCACTCCCCCTCCCATAGACATGAATGGAGGGGGCGTGGCGTGATGTCACTAGGGGCGTGGACGTGATGTCACTTCCCCGTCTCGGAGACAGCACTGGAATACCCCTTTAAATAACAAACCTTATGCATTACATTCTCTCACTACCGTTAGGACCTGTGATGGCCATAGTGACCGTGCACAGATAGAGGTGTGTGGTGATCTGAGGTCTCATCCTTGTCATTACAGTCCACGCTGAGCTGCGGGATTGATGATTTTCCAGCCGCTGAGGCGAGGATGATAGCGCTTTCCCTATAGAAGGTGCACACAGATTCCTGAAGAGCAGTGCTCATCAATTCTGCAGTCATCTTGGGAATTGGTGTCTAATAACCAAAGCAGAAGATCCGTAGTTTGATCATGTTCCTGTGTGTCAGCTCGGGGGTCAAGATTAATGTGCAGTATTGGCGCAAATTGGCATCATTAGAGGCAGTTATTGTGCTGGTAAATAGCCGTACTCCCTCTGCCGTACTGAGGACCAGGCCCCATTATGAGCGTATAGCACTTGATTGGCCCTGATTAGGCTGTTTGCAGTCTCCACACGTTGCAATGGCCATTACAGGATGTCTCGGTACAATGTGCCACCTTACTGTGCTATGTAGACAATCAGCTGTTCTCTTACTTCGAGTTGATGAAATCACAGGACATGAGGCCAACTCCAAATGGATTTTTCATGTTTTTCGGCCAAGGGTCATTAAAAGTTATTGGCATGAAGCTTCATATGATGAGAGATGGGGCTGACGTCTGTGAGACATACTGCAGGTGTCTTCTAATGGAAAGTCTACCTAAATGCTTATAAATTATCTGGATATCTATTTGTCTATCTATCTATCTATCTATCTATCTCATATCTATCTATCTCCTATCTATCTATCTATCTCATATCTATCTATCTATAGCTATCTCACATATATCTATCTGTATCTATCTATTTACCTATCTGTCTATCTCTATCTATCTATCTATCTATCTATCTATCTCATATCTATCTATCTCATATCTATCTATCTCATATCTATCTATCTCATATCTATCTATCTAAAGCTATCTCACATCTATCTATATCTATATATCTATCTGTATCTATCTATTTACCTATCTATCTATCTATCTATCTATCTATCTATCTATCTATCTCTATCTATCTATATCTATTCTAGCAAGTGGAGCAGCACTCAAACTCAAGTAAGTGGGTGCAGGCTGTGGTTAGGCTCTGGTCCCAAGCCCCTCTGGATACAGCAAAATGGAAATGCAGCAGCACTCCAAAAGTAGTGGTGAATAGTGGCTTTATTATCACCAAAAATGTACAGCATGTACATTTTTTGGTGATAATAAAGCCACTATTCACCACTATTTTTGGAGTGCTGCTGCGTTTCCGTTTTACGGTATCTATCTATTTATCTAATATCTATCTTTTAATATCTATCATATCTATCTATCTCCTATCTATCTGTATCTATCTATCTATAATCCCAGTAAACAGCAGCACACAAAAATGTACGTAAAAAAAGTAAAAATTAATTCCATAAATCCAGTGCAAAAATAGAGCAATGTTTCTGCAACCTCACGCCGCCATTTCCAAGCTCAACTAAGTGATCCCATGTGGTTTCTTAAATATGCTCAGTGATTACATCATTAATCAATTAATATACAATATACATATAAACAAATCATATAAGTGATATACCTTTAGAGGTCTCCCCTGCAAAGTCATTGAAAGATTTTGATTTAAAACTATCCAGTGAATTCCAGCCTCCTATTGAACTGCATGCCATCATTAGTATGGTGTCCCGGTACCGTATTGCATACCGTACCTTGTATGGTGGTCCCCAAAGTCAGAGTAACTACGTTCAGGTAGGGTCCCCAATGAGGGACAGCCCCTAGTCGCCTCCTTCTTCTCTAATCCTGTGATGTTTATATGTACATATTTAATAATACTGTGTATATTTAATATAATGTATAGTATGCTTACCATGTTGGCGTCGCAGGACCTTCGGTCATGTGACCATGTTAATTCCTCTATGGTATGTTGGAGGACCTTTGGTGGTCCCTGGGTCACATGCAACCCATAATCCTATGTGAAGGTGATTGACAGAAGTATTGGACCAATCAGCTCTAGTCCAGCCCCTGCCCATGTAAGGGAGCTATAGCCAACATATCGCTCTCTTGGGTTGCTGCTCTTGTGGATGCCGGTCTAGAAGGACGGATCTGTGCAACTTTCAAAGACACGTTAGGCCAGAAAACCTACCGTCCTCAGCCTAAACTAAACCGTGAGTTCTCTATCCATTTTAGGAACTGTCCAGAGCAGCATATGTTTGCTATGGGGATTTTCTCCCACTCTGGACAGTTCTTAAAATGGACAGAGATGTCAGCAGAGAGCACTGTTTTCCAAAAAGAAAATAATATCCGCAGTAGTATTCAGCAGCTAATAAGTACTGGAAGGATTAAGATTTTTTTTATAGAAGTAATTTACAAATCTGTTTAACTTTCTGGCACCAGCTGATGAAAAAGCTGACCTCAATAATAATATGTAATCTATACGTCTAATTTCTCTACAGTTAAAATGAAGCATTACACATTGAAAACAATTGTCAGCTGTGTAATGTTTGGATGTGCCAGGTCCTCCCCTGTTCTAGTCTGAATAGGAGACCCTTATAATGATCATACCTAATGAACTATTTGTCAATATGTTTCTAAGCTAAGCAATACCTGTAGCCAAGGTTTTATTCATATGTTTTAGCTTCTAGCACTTAGATAAAATGATCTGGCATTTGGTATGCATTTCCACAGGTATTGATATTTTCTACATAGTAAAATGATACGTGTTCAATAGTTATTATAGCTCCAATACAAAGGTCCTTGAATAGAGCAACTAGGAAAGATTTACAGTATATGGAGGTCATATGAGAGTAAGTAACCCAGCAGCACGACTGATCCTTGTGAATAGAACGTGACCCCCGCAGTCAGCTGTAAACTCTGAAAAAACTTGGCCGTGAGCTTTCAATTTCCCTTCAGCGCCACCACAGGGGACATTAATATCAACTGGCTCCAGAAAGTTAAACAGATTTGTAAATTACTTCTATTAAAAAATCTTAATCCTTTCAGTACTTATGAGCTTCTGAAGTTAAGGTTGTTCTTTTCTGTCTAAATCCTCTCTGATGACACCTGTCTTGCGAAACGCCCAGTTTAGAAGCAAATCCCCATAGCAAACCTCTTCTAAACTGGGCGTTTCCCGAGACAGGTGTCATCAGAGAGGATTTAGACCGAAAAGAACAACCTTAACTTCAGAAGCTCATAAGTACTGAAAGGATTAAGATTTTTTAATAGAAGTAATTTACAAATCTGTTTAACTTTCTGGAGCCAGTTGATATTAATGTCCCCTGTGGTGGCGCTGAAGGGAAATTGAAAGCTCACGGCCAAGTTTTTTCAGAGTTTACAGCTGACTGCGGGGGTCACGTTCTATTCACAAGGATCAGTCGTGCTGCTGGGTTACTTACTCTCATATGACCTCCATATACTGTAAATCTTTCCTAGTAATAGGTTTGTAGCGCACAGAGGGAAAGATGGGCTGGATAGATTAGGTAAGACTAGAAGCTACTTGGCAGCAGAATATTGGAATGTCAAGTGGCAGGGTGGTCCTCCTAACCTGAGAGTCCCCTGATGGCCCAACAATCATTTTGCCAATTGACTCATACCTGTAGTTTTAGGTGCAGGAATACCAAATCCAGAGACTTTATAACTTGCAACCAACGAGAAACTTTATGAAATATTCTGTGTAATTGCAAGCAAAATGATATACTGACTGGACTCTAATGTACTCTTCACATATTTTAAATGTAGTTGCAGGCGGGAAGCAGGGTACAGTGCAATTACATTCTCTCTACTTTGAAAGACTGCTGAAGAAACTTCTGTGACGTGTTGAGTACTAACTCTGACTATAAGTCATTGAAATTAGTGTATACAGAGGGGCCCTTGTACAATGTACTTCTCTGGCTGGTAGATACTTGGAGCTGGAACGTAAAGCATGTTGCCTTCACAGTGTGGACTGGAGACAACTTTTTGAGTGAAATCTTCCAAACTCTACGTAGTACGAGACCCAGATCTGTCTCAGATTACATAGTTTTTGCAATTGGAGACTTTCATAAAGAAGGCTTTGACTTGAACAGGACACAGGATAGGCATAAACTGAACCTAGGGGTACACTCTAGATACATTTTTCTGTGTCTGACTAGTCTACCTAGCAGGAGCAGAGCTAGGAGACCTACTCACATTACCCAACCCTCTTGAGAGAGATAGGTGGACTAGGGACTCCTCCCTCAGCCTTTCCAGAAGCTTCTACATAGAAACTGATTAGGGAGCATGTCATGTTACCAATGCTTCACCCATCTTATACAAAATATGCAATTTTTTTTACCCTTACACATGTGTGATTCCTAGGTGTATGCTGTGTATACAAGCTACCCAAGCACAGGTATTAAGGTACTTAGTAAGAGGTTTCTCAGCCACACGATTTCTTATATTTGTAGCTGGGACACAGGTATTGGAATGCCACAGATTGTTTGGGTAATTCATGACTGAACAGGTCGTCCACAGAGAGACGGTCTTTGTAACTGCTTTCCATTCTGGATAAGAGATAAGGATCCCATAGGGAAAGAAGTATTGGGGCCAAAAGTAGGGACATTTGGTGGGAATCCCCCTGCACCTAACCTCTACATTTATGTTGCTTATTATGTTTTAGTCTTTTTGCAATAAGTACCTAAATTCTTTCAGTGCCTCCAATGTCGCCCACCAGATCCGTGGTTAATAATTACATGCTAATTCTTCCCGTTCTCTGCAATGTGCTTAGAGAAGCAAAGGGAACAGCAGGAAATCACAACTGCTTGCAAAACACCAAGATGACCATTTGACCATCAGTGTTGTATTTACTTTAGCTGAAGCCCGCAGCAAACGTTATCACTCGCAGGAAGCAAGGACACAGCATGGAGGCTGCCGGACGCTTCACATGGCTCTGTCTCGTGGTGGTGTCCATAGGCCAGATCTGCAGTGCATTGGTGAGTGCATGTAGTTATGTCCTTTATATATGTATTGTATCATGCGTAGGGATCTTAGTTTAGGGGTAATTTTTTTTCTGTTATGTAGATAATATTGCTCCTTTACCCTTTCATGATCGGGGGGTGGGCTCTTTTGAGCGTTGGTGACCAGGATTTAACAACGGTTTGGGAATTTTGCTTTGTAAAGGTGAATATTTATCTATTTCTAAATATATATAATATTTGAATTGAATTTTTTTTACTTGCTTGTTGCCTTCTAAAAAATTAAATAAATACAGCTTATTTGCAAATACAATGTATCCATTGAAGGAATCATCTAAGGCAGTGGTCTCAAACTGTGGCCCTCCAGATGTTGCAAAACTTCAACTCCCAGCATGCCCGGACAGCCGTTGGCTGTCCGGGCATGCTGGGAGTTGAAATTTTGCAACATCTGGAGGGAAACAGTTTGAGACCACTGATCTAGGGTAATGGACTCCAACCTTTAGCTCTTTAGCAGTTGCAAAACTACAACTCCCAGTATGCCCTCATGTATAGTGATTAGTGTTGAGCGGCATAGGCCATATTCGAATTCGCGAATATTCGCGAATATATGGACGAATATTCGTCATATATTCGCGAATATTCGCATATTCGTTACATTCTCGTTTTATTTTCGCGTATGCGAAAATACGCGCATGCGAAAATTAGCATATGCGAATTTTCGCATATGCGAATTTTCGCACGCCAGTCTCACACAGTAGTATTACAGCCTTCTTTACACCACACAAGCTGGAAGCAGAGAGGGGTGATCACTGTGATGTGTACTGTGAAGAAAAAAAAACAAAAAAAAAACGAATATTCGTAATTACGAATATATAGCGCTATATTCACGAAATTCGCGAATTCGCGAATATGCGATATTCGCGAATAATATTCGAATTGCGAATATTCGCGAGCAACACTAATAGTGATGCCAGGTAGGTGCATATTGTATAACACCTGATGTCCCTATGGCATCTGAGAACAAAGGTCTCGTGTGCTCTTCCTTCCCGTAGATAGTATGTGGCCTCTGTAAAAGCAAATTTCTGTGAACAGTCGGTTATGGGGGCAGATAGGCCCAGTGGGGCCGGACAATAATTGGGGTGCAAGAAATGTTTTTTTTTGTGGTCTGAATGCATTGAACAGGCGTCTTGGTTATGCAGAAGGTACAATAAAGATATCAGGGGAGAATCTATATGGGTCCGATCCAGACCCTGTTGTCTACAAGGGCCCAAAAAAGACACTGCACCTATTGCATCATGCTCCATGCAGGGCTGGCCATGGCGGTTTGCAACCCCTAACCCGAGACTTGTTATCACCATATGTCTTAATGTGATATCCCAGCACCAAAGGCTGTCCTGTGGGCAGCGGATCTCCTCGGGCATACCTGCTACTCCTGTGATGGGCCCACTGTTCTATTGCTTACTGTGCTAATGCACTTTGCTGTATTTACTGTATTCTTGTATTGTATATGTACTGTACCTTTAAGGAGGAGATGCAGAGTAACCAGGTGACCCTCTCCGCCAAATGGGAACCCCCAAATTGCCCTGTATATAGTGTGGGAGGGGAGGAGTTGCCCCAGTTCACTTTCAGTTACTGCTGTTTGCAGAGTTCTATGTAAGCTGCAGTGTGGAAAGGAGTTGGAAGAAGAGTGAGGTGATTCCAAGGGAAGCTTAAAAGACAATCTCTCAACCAAGCTACCATGCCCTTCTGCAAGTGTTCCCCAGACAATAATTGGATATTAAGATTTTTAAATAGATGTTATTTACAAACCTGTTTAACTTTCTGGCACCAGTTGATTTAAAACAATTGTTTTTCACCGGAGTACCCCTTTAATAAAGCCAAATACTAAAACTATTTTTTACTGATCTGTTTCTATTTTCTGATTATTATTTTTTCTTTTATTACAAACAGAGCTCTCTGCTGACATCATGAGACATCATGTGCTCTCTGCTGACATCTCTGTCCATTTTAGGAACTGTCCAGAACAGCATATGTTTGCTATGAGGTTTTCTTTTACTCTGGACAGTTCCTAAAATGAACAGAGATGTCAGCAGAGAGCACTGTACTCATGATGTCAGCAGACAGCTCTGTGTTTCAAACGGAAAATAATTTCCACTGTAGTATTCAGCAGCTAATAAGTACAGGAAGAATTAAGATTTTTTAATGGAAGTAATTTACAAATCTGTTTAACTTTCTGGCACCAGTTGATTTAAAAAAAAAAGTTTTTCACCGGAGTACCCCTTTAACTTCTAAATCTGGCCTGTGCACATGATAAATTAGTGAACAGTGCACAAAGTGATCTAAATGAGATCACTTCATGGTCAGGAAATTGAAAAGGTCCAAATGAATTTTTGTACAAAAAGTCGTATGGGGTCAGCACAAATTTCGACCTAAAAAGCAGTCTAAACAGCTTGATAAATTTCCCTCACTGTGTATGTTTTACATGGGCAACAATAAACATGAAATGGATGTTCTCTGTGCCCTTTGAAGAGGTCATACCACAGGGAAGGGTAGGCTGAGCTCCGAGATTCAGCTATTGTGAATGTTGTCTTCCTTATCCACTGGTGTCACTGTAATGCTGTACTGATCACTTCCCATAAGCCTCCTCCTCATCATCACAGACAGAACTGTACTATTTTAAGATTATTTTTAAATATAGATAGTGAAATGAAAAAGTTAGAAACATTAAAAAAAACTTGTTTTGAACAATAGGTAATTTTCTGATGACACATAACATTTAAAGGCTGTCTTTACATAATGTTTTATTTTCTTTTCTTTTCTTTAGGGTTTGAGCCCATGATGTCAAGTTATAATACAGTATAATCTGCTTCTAATACCTCCGTGCACCGCTTTGTCACATTTTTATGCCCGGGACCCACACCCAAAAGTGCTGTAGTACAAGTCTTTTTATTTTACTGTTGTCCTTGACATTTCCCAGCATTCCATGCGGCCAGAGGCAATGTCATCAGTCACATGGTCTCCAGGGGGCGTGGCTATGCTGCAGTGAATTAATGCTATCCACCCACCCACTGCAGCAAAGCCACTCCCCCTGGAGATCATGTGATTTATGACATTGTCTCTAGCAGCATGGAAACGTCAGAGACAACAGTAAAATGACAAGACTTGCACTACAGCACTTTGGGGTGTTGGCCATGTGTTTGAAAACAGGAAAGCAGTGCACAGAGGTAATTTAAATATATTGCACAGTATTATAACTTGGCATCATGGGCTTAAAGGGGTGCTCCACTCCTAGACATCTTATCCCTTATCCAAAGGATCATGGGGTCGAGTCGCTGAGGACCCCCACGATCTCTCTGCTGCACCCGACGTTCGTTTAGAGCGTCTGTTGCAGCGCCGGAGGCTTGTGAAGTCATCACCACGCCTCCTCAATGCAAGTCTATGGGAGGGGGCGTGAGGGCCGTCACGCCCCATCCCATAGACTTGCATTGAGGGGGCATGGCTGTGACATCACCAGTCATCCGGCACGGAGCAAAGTTCTCTGCGTCCACCAGGTGTCTGAGGTGCCGCAGCCGAGATCGCGGGATAAGATGTCTAGTAGCAGAGAATCCCTTTAAAGGAATAATAAAAAAAAAAATTCTGGAATATCCTATTAACAATTCTTTTACAGAACAGTTTAGTTTAATTTGAAAACCACTTTTTACTGTAATTCAGACAAGTTGTGGCATTTACTTACTTGTGCATGTTATTATATTTTAGCACAGACCTAGGGATGACAACCAGATGCAACAGGGAATCTTCTCACCTATTAAACGTATACTGAATATGACAAGCAGGATACGAGGTAAGATGCAAAAATAGTTGTAGATATTAGGGTTTATTTGGGGTATGTGCTAAGGAATGACTCTAAACCAGTCTTTACTTATCTCTGACTTTCCAGGGAAATTTTGTTGGGGGAATTTGTTTTTGTACAAACAGGAAAACATATTTTTAAATCTATAGAAGTGCCCATATTTCCACTTTTCACCAAGTAGGTGATATGATCTCTTCATATTGTTAGGATAGTTTTTCAGCCGACACCTGTCTCCCCCCCACTTGCCAATTAACTGTTTACCACACCATATAAAGTGACTGGAAGCAGAAGGCCCCATTTATTATGTAGTAGTCATGCCAAGTTACTGCACTGCGGCTCCCAAGCCTGGGCTGTTGCATACATAGAAGAGGGGGGGGGGGGGGGGCAAACTTCATGTCGATCTGCTTCCTCTATAACGTTACACTGTGCAGGCACAGGCAGAATTACCCTTATGATCACTTGCTCCTCCATTTGACGCCATGAAATGGACGGGAAACCAACCAGCACATGGAAGAACAGGCAAGCGAAGCTACAGTTTTACAGAATCAGGCTGTAGACAGTGTATATCAGTACATGCCATCGACTTGCGGTACACCGGATGAAAAACATTGCTCTATGGTATGTATAGCCTTGGTGTCCACTGTGGGAGGAAGACAAAATGTAAAAGAGGCTCGATGGTCACCATTAGCTGATCTAAACCTGTGTTTGATGCCATTTCCATTACATCCTCCTCCTAAAGCTCATGATCAAACTTGCTATAGGGGTCATGTCATAGCAAAAATAAAAGGGCGTATACAAATTTATTCCAGAATATGTAATAAAGGTTCAGGAAGGGTCCTGTGGTTGTGCCATGGTTTACCTTCATGGTAACTATGCTGATAGCAGCATAAATCCTGCTTTATTTGTTCATATTGGGAAAACTAAACAAAAATTGTATTAAAACAAGATAGATGTAAAGTGCGAATGATGATGGCAGAAGATGAAAGCAATGGTTGAACCAAGAATACAGAAGGATCTGAGTGAATTAGACTGCACTTCAGACAAATTACTCCCCGTATACACATGTGCTGTAATGGGAAGAGATGGCTCCGTAATGGGACAAAAGTACAGAGTAATAGGATCCTCACTGTTATAGTTAAAGGTGTCAGGCCGGCTTTGATTCCCTATAACTCCTGCTTCTTTTTTGTTTTTCTTGACATATACAAAGGAAAGGAAATAGCATGACACGGTTATTCAGATATACAGAGACACTAAGAACCATTTCTAATGCCGAATGTACATTGGAGTAAAAAACATTACCTTCACAATCTGAAGGCTCTGGATAAAATGTGTATGTGGTATAGGGTGTGAAGCAGGGCAGATGGAATTACCCTAGGGGCAGATAGCATTAACCCCTTGTATTCGTGACGCCACGGCGTGGTTTAGCCTAAAACCACCCGAAGGTATACCGCTAGATCCTGGGCTAGGCACAGGGGGGCAATAATAACTCCAACATCAAGTTACGGACAACGGTAGCTTTACTGAATGACAGAAGGTACAATCTATACAGTGTAGTCGGGCCCATGGAAGTGACTAGTGACTTCAGAGACCTTAAATCTTGCAGTGGTTTGGTTCCTCCAGAGATTCCTAGAGGCAAAATCTTTGTACCTAATCAGTTTTGCCTCCGTATAATCGAGGAATCTCATTGTTCGCCATTAGCAGGTCATCCTGGTATTCATGGTACAAGGAGATTGCTTCAAAAGAGATTTTGGTGGTCAACCCTGAACAGGGATGTGAAAGCTTTTGTTGCTTCTTGTGATGTGTGTGCCTGAGCTAAGACTCCTCGGATTCGTCCTGCAGGGGAGCTGTGTCCATTATCTATTCCTAAGAGACCCTGTACCTATACTGATAGGGATAACCCTGAGGTCAACACCACTACGAGTAAACTGTGCACAGTTTGGGCTCAGGTTCAGAAGAACCTGGAAAACGCCCAAGTACTACAAAAGAAATCGGCCGACAAGAGACGTACTTGCGGCATAAAATTTAAAGTTGGTGATAAAGTGTGGTTATCTATGAAAAATCTTCGTCTCAAGGTTCCGTCTAAGAAACTAGGTTCATTGGACCTTATGAGGTAATTGAAGTTATTAACCCTGTGAGTTACAGATTAAAATTACCATCTTCTTTTAAGATTCATAATGTGTTCCATTGCTCCTTGTTAAAACGTTCTGTTCCTACTCAGTCTCCAGTCCCGAGTCTGCCTCCTCCGGTTGAGGTTGACGGAGAGCTTGAGTATGAGGTCGCTAGAATACTGGATAGCAGAAGGGTACATAATTCTGTCCAGTACTTAGTTCATTGGAAAGGTTATGGTCCGGAGGAGAGATCGTGGGTTCCGGCCTCTTTTGTCCATGCGGCCACTTTAACTAAGAAATTCCACGATTCTCACCCAGACAAACCTAGACCCAGTTTTAAGGGTCCGGTGGCCCATCTTAAAAGGGGGGGGGGGGGTACTGTCAGTACCAGCAGGGTTAACAGGTGCTGACAAGGTGCTGTTTCAAGGTTGCCGGGTTACGCCCTGCTGTCTGAGTGGCTAGCTACTGATTGACCACATGTGCATCTCCCTATATTACCTGGCATCAGACACTGGGAAGATGCCTGTGAAACTGGTCATTACCTGAGTAGCTAGCATTCCCTTATTTCCTTGTATACCCGGAAACTCGACTTCTGGCTTCCTATCTGACTTCTCTTTTGTTATAGCGATTTGGCACCTCTTCCCACTCCTGGCTAGACTCGGTTTGACTGACATTGACTTTATGTGTGTATGTTTAGTTTTGTCTTTGTTAGTTGCTTGTTTGCCTGTTGCTCCTGACAACTGACAGGATTGTATTTTATTGTGTTGACATTTGACTCCCCTCACTTATTTAGGAAGGGATTGTCGACCAGTTGCCGGCCTATCATTTAGGATAGGTGGACACGTAGGCAGGGACAGGGGCGCGGGTGAGCTTAGCGAGCACTCCTACCCTGCCCATACGTGACATAAGCATCCCGGACAGGTTCACTTACCGATCCCCGCTGCTCCGGGTGCACTTTGCGATCCTTCGGTGTCTTCTGCATCTTCTCCGGGGTCGGGGCCTCGCTTTCCGGCATCGTTATTACGTCGCTGCGCACGCCGTGCGTAATAACATCACCAGAAAGCCAGGCCCGGACCCCGGAGAAGATACGGAAGAAGCCAGAGGATCCCGAAGAAGACGTCGGAGCAGCGGGACAGCATCGGGAGCGGTGAGGACACGGTCCAGAGCGGCAGGGACAGGTAAATGCACTTTTTACATTGCACGAATCCCTCAACATAGGATGGATGCGACAAACGATGGGTCGTTTGGAACGAATTATCATCGTATGTTGAGGGACCACTGTATAGTCCCCCCACATTAGGTTGATAGTACAGTTCCCCCACATTAGGTGCAGTACAGTTCCACCACATTAGGTGCAGTATAGTTCTCCCCATTAGGTGCAGTATAGCTCCCCACATTAGGTGCAGTATTTTTCCCCCACATTAGGTGCAGTATAGTCCCCCCACATTAGGTGCAGTACAGTTCCCCCACATTAGGTGCAGTACAGTTCCCACACATTAGGTGCAGTATAGTCCCCCACATTAGGTGCAGTATAGTCCCCCACATTAGGTGCAATATAGTCCCCCACATTAGGTGCAGTATAGTCCCCCACATTAGGTGCAGTATAGTCCCCCACATTAGGTGCAGTATAGTTCCCCACATTGGGTGCAGTATAGTTCTCCCCACATTAGGTGCAGTATAGTTCTCCCCACATTAGGTGCAGTATGGTTCTCCCCACATTAGGTGCAGTATAGTTCCCCCACATTAGGTGCAGTATAGTTCCCCCACATTAGGTGCAGTATAGTTCCCCCACATTAGGTGCAGTATAGTTCCCCCACATTAGGTGCAGTATAGTTCCCCCACATTAGGTGCAGTATAGCTCGGAGCTATACAGCACCTAATGTGGAGAACTATACTGCACCTAATGTGGGGAACTATAATGCACCATAGTTACCCACATTAGGTACAGTACAGTTCCCACACATTAGGTGCAGTATAGTCCCCCACATTAGGTGCAGTATAGTCCCCCACATTAGGTGCAATATAGTCCCCCACATTAGGTGCAGTATAGTCCCCCACATTAGGTGCAGTATAGTCCCCCACATTAGGTGCAGTATAGTCCCCCACATTCGGTGCAGTATAGTTCCCCACATTAGGTGCAGTATAGTTCTCCCCACATTAGGTGCAGTATAGTTCTCCCCACATTAGGTGCAGTATGGTTCTCCCCACATTAGGTGCAGTATAGTTCCCCCACATTAGGTGCAATATAGTTCCCCCACATTAGGTGCAGTATAGTTCCCCCACATTAGGTGCAGTATAGCTCGGAGCTATACAGCACCTAATGTGGAGAACTATATTGCACCTAATGTGGGGAACTATAATGCACCATAGTTACCCACATTAGGTGCAGTATAGTTCCCCCACAGACATACAGCCTTCAGCCATATACAGTGTACGGCTGGCGGCTGTATGTCTTTGTACTGCCCCACTTCAGTGTTCCGACCACCGGAACACGGAAGATGACGTGCTGCCAGCTGGTGACTTACCATGCCGGCTGGCGCGCGTCCTCCTCGATGCTCCGCTCCTCCGTTGCTATGGGCGCACGAGCGGGACATCAGTGACGTCCCTGCGTGCGCTACCTCCTGGCGGCCCCTGTGTTTTTAAAGTTAACGTGGGGGCCGCCGCAGAATGGTAACCGAGACATCCTTGTGTCCCGAAAAGATCTTTCAGGACACAGGGATGTCCAGAATGTGACGGGGGCCCCCTGCAGACTGCTCAGTGGCAGCCGTGGATACCCCTGAGCAGCTGGCAGGGGGCCCCCTGGGGGATGGGGGCCCTAGGAAATTGCCTGGTTTGCCCCGCCTTAACGCCGGCCCTGTGCATAAGTCAGTCCAAGTCCACTACAAGTCCCTGCAAGCTGATAAGCTTCCTAAAGTTCATTGTGCATCTCCTTGGCCCTGAACGAGCTGTAAAGACTTTAACACCTTGTCTGCCTCAGCAAAAAGCTGTTGTTCCATAACCTTTCATGGAAGTGATTATTTGTCCCATACCTGGCCCAGGAATCATTGGCTTGGGTGGGGAATTAGGTAAACCATGCCCTGGCGTCACGAACACAAAGGGTTAATGCCATCTGCCCAAAGGGTAAATAACATCTGCCCTTCCAACACCCTGACCACATTTACATTATTACATCATGGTGGATCCTTTAGTTGGGACTCCCTAAATCCCCCAAAGCAAAGCCTGGAGATCAACTATACAGCTAAACTAGTTCTACGGTTATGACTGTGGAATCAGTTTTAGTCACGAAATAAAACTTTATTGGTATTTAATAAAAAACACTACAAAAAACAAACAAACACCCTAGTGGTATAGAGAGGAAAAGTACACAAAAATAACAACCCTGTCTAACCCTAACAATCCCTGATTCTTATATACCCTGCCTACCAACCGAACATTGCTGCCCCAACAAAGGCGATACGGCACAGCAACATCTTCTCCTTCCATATGGAAAGAGATGAGGTTTTGGTGCGGGATTGATCTAGTTAGGGCAGCAATCTTGCTTGACTAGGCAGGATAGGGTTACTATTATATCTGCCTCACCTTTAGCTTATACCTCTTATGATCCCTAGATTTTTAGTTTCATTTCTTCCCCACCTCTCAGATAACACACCCTACCTTTAAGGCACTGTTTATGGAACTAAGCACAGAGCGTGGTATGGCGAGTAGGAAGTAGGGAGACAGGGACAGGTAGGGTAACGATTATATCTGCCTTAGGCTAGGTTTGTACTTGCACTTTTTTTTTTACACTTAAAAAAACGCCAGAAAAAACTCCAGAAAAATTGCCAAAATGCAGGAAAAAGCTATTGCAGTTGTTCTGGCATTTTTTCAGGTGTAAAAAAACAACAACAAAAAAACAAGTGGAAACCTAGCCTTACTCTATACCTCTAGCCATCCCTATATCTGTAGTTTAAACCCCCCACCTCTCAGATAAAATGCCCCAGCTTTTTAATATATTTAACCCTAGGTACAGGGCCTTGTAGGGCGAGAAGGAGGTTTCATTGTGGGATCATCTGGGATTCTCACAGAAAGCTGCACAGACTGAAACCTGCAGGAGAGCCTCACTGATAGCAACACAGACTGAAACATGCACAGAGCCTGAGGTCTTCCATTCATCACAGCACTGCAACAATGTGAGGGCGGAAGTGGTCCCCCAGCAGGCTTCAGTGATGTCATGCCTGCTGGGAAACGCCCACTTTCTCCTCCTGGGAAATTGTGAGCAAGAAGAATGATAAGATACACAGCTCTTTAAAGCTCAGATTTTTTATTTTTATGGACAGGTGGGGTGTTAGGAGTAGTTAGGGAACATAGCCTGAGTTAGTTTAGAACAGTTTATTTGGTGACAGGTACTCTTTAAAATCAACTGATGCCAGAAAGTTAAACAAATTTGTAAATGACTTCTATTTCAAAAATCTTAATCCTTTCAGTACTTATCAGCTGCTGTATGCTCCACAGGAAGTTCTTTTCTTTTTTTAATTTATTTTCTGTCTGACCACAGTGGTCTCTGCTGACACCTCTGTCCATGTCAGGAACTGTCCATGCTGGGAGTTGTAGTTTCACTACAGATGCAGGTTCATTGGTCGGGAAACACTACTCTAAGAAATAAACCCCAAAGCTAAGTAATTGGTTTCAAAGTCATCAAAAAAAAGGGTTGTCTCTCTGGACCTTTAGGGCCTGGTATTGGGAAATAGTGTACTGTGCTACTGCTGAGCTATTCTGACCATGAATTCAAGACAGTAATAAAAGCATAATTATCGGTGTTACAGGGTGAGATACAAATAGACTAGTGATCCGAAACATTAAATTGGAGTCGGATTTAATCACTGCCTAAAACTTAAAGGATTACTCCGGGGGAAAACTTTTTTTTTTTTTTTTAAATCAACTGGTGCCAGAAAGTTAAACAGATTTGTAAATTACTTCTATTTAAAAATCTTAATCCTTCCAGTACTTATCAGCTGCTGTATGCCCCAGAAGAAGTTCTTTCTTTTTGAATTTATTTTCTGTCTGACCACAGTGCTCTTTGTTGACACCTCTGTCCATGTCAGGAACTGACCAGAGCAGGAGAGGTTTGCTATGAGGATTTGCTCCTGCTCTGGACAGTTTCTGACATGAACAGATGTGTCAGCAGAGAGCAATGTGGTCAGACAGGAGCTGATAAGTACTGGAAGGATTAAGATTTTTAAATAGAAGTAATTTACAAATCTGTTTAACATTCTGGCATCAGTTGATTTAAAACACCCTGATGTTCCTGAAATATGAGTGTTAAAGTTTGACACTTCAGTCTTTAGCAAAAACTTTTTATATAATGTAGATTATACCATTATATGTATATTTGTAATATACATTGGTTAAACAATGTGTATATTTTTTGGTAAAAAAAACCCATCCTGTCTTGTCCCTGCAGCTATTACCTGTGGGTCTCTGTGCAGAGACAAAATACAGGGAATGTGGGCTGGACCAGCAGGGCTCTGTGCAAACTCCTCGCATTTCAATCTCCTGCTGCGTAAGCGGGGAACATGTCACACAGCCTCACTGCACAGAGTCCTGCTTGTCCTCAGTGTACAGAGCCCTGCTTGTCCTCAGTGTACAGAGCCATGCTTGTCCTCAGTGTACAGAGCCCTGTTTGTCCTCAGTGTACAGAGAACTGCTTGTCCTCAGTGTACAGAACCCTGCTTGTCCTCAGTGTACAGAGCCCTGCTTGTCCTCAGTGTACAGAGCCCTGCTTGTCCTCAGTGTACAGAACCCTGCTTGTCCTCAGTGTACAGAGCCCTGCTTGTCCTCAGTGTAAACAGCCCTGCTTGTCCTCAGTGTACAGAGCCCTGCTTGTCCTCAGTGTAAAGAGCCCTGCTTGTCCTCAGTGTACAAAGCCCTGCTTGTCCTCAGTGTACAGAGCCCTGCTTGTCCTCAGTGTACAGGGCCCTGCTTGTCCTCAGTGTACAGAGCCCTGCTTGTCCTCAGTGCACAGAGCCCTGCTTGTCCTCAGTGTACAGAGTCCTGCTTGTCCTCAGTGTACAGAGTCCTGCTTGTCCTCAGTGTACAGAGTCCTGCTTGTCCTCAGTGTACAGAGCCCTGCTTGTCCTCAGTGTACAGAGCCCTGATTGTCCTCACTGCACAGAGCCATGCTTGTCCACGAACACTTACTGTATTTTATCTTCTCACAGACACACAGGCAATAGCTGTATTTTGCCAATGACAGGTACACTAATTTTACTAAAGGGAGTGACTGTAAGGTGGAGTGGGGTTATACAGTCAGGGGTATGTATTAGACATACACGCCCCTCAATGTAAAACATTCACACCCCATGACTGTGTATTTCTGCCCAACACCTCATAGTAACTGTTATTATTAAAATTAAAGAAACTGTAAAAAGGTGTGTGATCAGGGCACCCTAAACTATTTAATGGAAATAGAATCAATTTTTTTTGTGGTTGGCCACAGGTTCTCCTTAAAAGTGGACTCCTTTGGTGATCCTGGATCCATTTGCAGTTGTTTGGAATCAATTGTGACTTTCTCGTACCTTGGGCAAACTTTTTACAATAGCAGGCATCAAGTTGTAGACAGGTTTGTTACCCCATGTACCCCATGTGTGGTGTCCCAGTAACGGAGTGCATCCTGTCAGGTAAACATTGCTTCTGGTGCCTGCTATGGGCCCTGCTGCTCAGGTGATGCTTTAATATTCATTGCAGTCTTTGTTAATTTATATTGTTTTGCACTGTACCTTTAAGAAATGTAAAGGATATTTGTGAGGAGGCATGATGCAGAGTACCCATGTGACCCTAATTGCCCAATGGGAGGCCCCCGAGCTAGGCCATATATAGTATAGGTGGGAGGAGCTATTCAGTCTAAGTGTATGTAGGGTGTAGAGCTCAATGTGAGCTGCAGTTTGGACTTAGTGATCACACCATTCTGCAAGTGTTCCCCACCCAGGAGGAGTTGGAAATTCTAAGCTGTGAGCACAATACCCGGTGAGTCTATGGGCCACACAGTGCTAGTTCATACCCTGGGGGTGTAGTGTTAATTGGACACTATCCGAACCGAACCCTAATCATCACGAAAATATCTGAACTTCCTGCAGACAGTACCCCTATAATTGGGCACCACACATGTATATTACCTGTTTAGTTATACATCTGCATGGCCGAAACATATGAAAAAACAAAACAAATAGAGTTTTTTCGTGTAGTTTTTGGCCCCACGCCTCAATACACCCATCCAGAATGTATAAAAACCAACTCTAAGTTACTGAGAATCATTCAATTTAATAGAATAACAAGAAAACAGTGTTTTTGGCACAGACTAATAGCATTACAGCATTCTGGATGTTAGTCAAGGTCTCCTTTCGCTTCCTTTCCAAAGGATCAGCTGACCTGTAGTTACCAACAATTTTGGTGATAGTGAATCTCATACTTTAACAATGTTTTTCTTTCCTCTTCAGGAAAATCCAGTGAAGCCTAAACCATTGTTAAATTGAATGTGTTTTTTTTACTGATAAAAACCAGATACTGAAACATGTGTTTTTTTTAACACTGATTTATTTATGTGTTTGTTTGTTTATTTTACTTTATTATGGAGGTAGCCATCTTGCTTGAGCTGTTTTTATCAGCATTTAGAGATATGTTTTACAGCATGTTCTTTATTCAATTTTAAACATGTAGGGTGTGTTCAGGATAACTGTATGTAAAGCATACCTGCCATTTAATGTAACTTTTCAAGATGGGTTGTTGTATGTACATGAAGAGTAGCGCTATTTCTGGACATTATAAAACTTGCATATGGCATGTTTCATCCAATTTCTGCAAGAAGCCACTATAATGTCACCCAAACACAACACACAAACACACACACACACACACACACACACACATATACACACACACACACACACACACACACACACCCACCCACAAGTAGAGGGGATCCTGCTCCCCTATATCTGTATAGCATACCCTCTGGAGCAGCAGGGAGTACATTACAGAGCTGTGCTGAGCAGTCTAAGACAATTTACTATATACTCTTATTCTCTCTGCAGTCTCTCTTTCTGCTTCCGCAATATAGTGACTGCTTGTGCATCTTGTTCTTGCCCAGAATAATTATCAGCATTGTACTGATGCCAGGCCTGGACTGACCATGTGACCAACTAGGCAGATTCCCAGTGAGGTGGTTTACCTGGGCACACAGTGGGCTGACCAGTTGGGTCATCGGCCACACACCTACCCCAGTAGACAAGGTCCAGATACTAGGATCAGACCCTTGTTTGCAGTGGCTGTGGTGCACATACACAGAATATCCTGATGCTAGCTAACATTAGGATGTGTATAGATCCCCTTTCACCATCGGCATTGAGGTGTAAGCTCCCTGCCCCGCTATTTACTCTTGTTGACCACAAGCGGCTTTTGGCCTGGATATAAATCAGGATGTCTGTGTCCTGACATAGGTGGTGTGACAGTGTCATATGTTTGTTTTACCTTTTTTATCTACCTAATATGGGGACCTAGTTAATATGGACCTACTTAGCTAGCTAATATGGGGGCCTACCTAATACATCTAATATGGAGCCTACCTTTCTAGTTAATATGGGGTAGGGGACCCACTTAGCTAACTATTATGGGAGCTTACCTACCAATCTCTATATTCAAAGAAACACGGCAGGCACTACTTTGCTTTACACTATTAATGTTGCTTGTCAGCACCCTAGGAGAGCTGTGCGTGTTGGATTTACCTCTGCTTCTACGGACTGTAGTTCTCAACGTCCCGAAAAGACTTCAGTCATGTAACATACATTTTAAGAGAGCAGAAAGGACGGGTCACTCACCAGGATACCATATCAAAAGAGACTTCTTTATTCTTTAAAACATTTAATTGACATACGGGGGTGCAGACAGGTTGGGAGCTGGGTGATGAGACGCAGGTTACATGAGGCAACGTCCGTTTCATTCTAGCATGAAACTTCTTCCGGCCTCCTCATATGGGGGAGGGGACTCACTTAGCTAACTATTATGGGAGATTACCTACCAATTTACCTAATATGGTGGCCTAAGTACCTAATACTGCCTACATACCTAATATGGGGGGCTACCTACCTGATTAATATGGAGAGCCTAACTATCTAAAATGAGGGTACCTACATACTAAATATGACATGGTCTACTACGTACCAATTTACCTAATATATGGGGCTAGCTACCTATTTAAAATTGGTGTCCTAGCTTCATTACATGGGAGACCTACCCACCTAATATGGGTGCCTACCTACTTCCCTTATATGGCAGTCAACATATATATCTATTAGGGTGCAAAGGGATATTAATGGGACAAGGGCACTTAATTGATGGGTTTGGGTTTACTTAATTGCCTACCCACCTCATGGGGAGCCTATCTACCTATTGTATGGGAGGCTTATTTATCTACCAAATTGGGGGGAAGGGTTACCTACCTATTATATGGGGGCACAAAGAGGACTTTACCTATATAGAATATGAAAGGGGGCACTGTTGCTGTTTGCGCTTTTATTGCATGGGGCTATAGGAGGGCATATGTAGGTGATGTAAGAAGAATGTTGGAAATGCAAGGAGCATAAGCTGTTTGTGAAGCAAAGTTGTGGCTGGCAGAAGTCGTCATGGTGTACTGGAGCAGATAGAGAATAAGGAAACTGAATGATTCTGATCAAAGACGTCACTTGGATGGAGCTGCACTGTAATCTCTTATATGGTCTACAGAGCCTGTGTAGGACTGGGATCACCACTATATGGGCACTGTAAGAAGCAATTCCCATAACACATACATATATGTATAAATGTATTAGTGCATGGTTGATTAAAGTAAACCTGTCACCTGTATTATGCTGCAGAAAGCATGGGCAGCATGAAACAGATGCAGGAAGCGAGGTCCTAGAACACTATGATTCACTCTGAAATGCTCGGAACCTTTTAGGGTATTTGTAGTTTTAAAAAGCTGCCAGGACCCAGGTAACTATTCATGTGTCATTGGCCCTGCAGCTGCTCTCTTCTGGCCCTGAGTGGCGCTGCCCTCCCTATCTGTGTATTGGGAGAGATGCATCACTCAGTTTTGTCAGGGCAGACATCAGCCACCTGGAACCCCCCACCCCATGGAATACTTACCACGCCATGATCTCAGCAGCATTTAGATCTATAATTTCTCTGAAATGCTCGGGCATGTGTCGGGATTATGCTTCCTGCACTAGTATTGTGCTGCCTAAGGTTTGGGCACCATAAAACAGGTGACAAGTTCCCTTTAAGGCAGGGGTCTCAAACTGGTGGCCTCCAGATGTTGAAAAACTTCAACTCCCAGCATGCCTGGAAATGTCCGGTCAACAGTTGGCTGCAGTTAACAGCTGTCTTGGCATGCTGGGAGTTGAAGTTTTGCAACATCTGGAGGGCCACCAGTTTGAGACCCCAGCTTTAATGGAAGGTGAACCACCATGTTCAGTAAACGTAAAGAGTGACCTTCTGAATGTTCTTGTGCATTGCATAATATAGTGTTTCTATGGTTATTACAATGACAGGCACATGCATGATGTTCTTTCCCATTGTGCTTCCAGCAGCACGGATTCTTATTTATAGTCTGAATATGCCTATTTTTACTTTGCATTATAGAAAAACCTAGCATTCCAGAGATAAAAGCAGGATTTAAATTGTGAGAAACTTAGGCCGGGTGCATACCACATTTTTGCAATTCAGTTCCCGTATCAGGTTTTTGATAAAACGGATTCCTCAAAACCTGACTAAACTGTATCAAAACGCGTGTACAAATTTTAATCCGTATACGGTTGAAATCCGTATATGTTTGAAAAAATGATGTCCGGTTGTATCCGCTTTTAATTTTCTAAATATGTTTTTAACTTTTCACTCCATTATGAATAGTTTCCCTTGTTTGATTGAAATTCCAAGAAAAAAAAACTGTGCAAAGTCAAAAACCGTATGGTGAAAACCGGATGGAAGCGTACGCACATACGGTTCTGTACGGTTCCCATTGACTCCCGTGTTAAATTTATACGTTTCAATATGGTTTTTCACCCGGACCAAAAAAAGTGGTAGGCTACGGTTTTGGGTACGGGGAAAAAAAACTGACAAAACTGTACAGTATGCGAAACGGACGCAACCGGATGCATCTTTTGGCATACAGTTTTCAATGGAGAGTCAATGCATATGGTTTTCAATATGGTTCCATACGGTTTTCAAATTGAAAACGTATACGGGAACTGTATCGCAAAAATGTGGTGAGAACCCAGTCTTAGGGTGGGTTCACACTACGTTTTCTCCCATACGGGAGCGCATACGGCAGGGGGGAGCTAAAACCTCGCGCTCCCGTATGTCACCGTATGCGCTCCCGTATGTCATTCATTTCAATGAGCCGGCCGGAGTGAAATGTTCGCTCCGGTCGGCTCATTTTTGCGCCGTATGCGCTTTTACAACCGGACCTAAAACTGTGGTCAACTACGGTTTTAGGTCCGGTTGTAAAAGCGCATACGGCGCAAAAATGAGCCGACCGGACCGAACGTTTCACTCCAGCCGGCTCATTGAAATGAATGACATACGGGAGCGCATACGGTGACATACGGGAGCGCGAGGTTTTAGCTCCCCCCTGCCGTATGCGCTCCCGTATGGGAGAAAACGTAGTGTGAACCCAGCCTTATACTGGTTGGTTTTAAACCCCTTAACATAAAAAGAAAACTTTTGACATGTCTACTGCAGAAAGAGTCAACAATTGGCACATGAGTACTGGACCATGGAGCAATGTGTGGTGGCCCAGTACAGGAGTTGCACCCCTGTACCCTTGCTGCCCTGTCAGGCAGACTCCATGTCAGTGACCTACAGGCCCCGCCCCTATACTTGTATCTTATGTATAATCTTAAGTGCCTATGTTTTTTAGTGTAATATACATACAGTCGTGGCCTTAAATGTTGTCACCCCTGAAATTTTTCAAGAAAATGAAGCATTTCTCACAGAAAAGGATTGCAGTAACACATGTTTTGCTATACACATGTTTATTCCCTTTTTGTATTGGAACTAAACCAAAAAAGGGAGGAAAAAAAAGCAAATTGGACATAATGTTGGACAAAACTCCAAAAATGGTCTGGAGAAAATTATTGGCACCCTTTAAAAATTGTGGAAAAATAAGATTGCTTCAAGCATGTGATGCTCCTTTAAACTCACCTGGGGCAAGTAACAGGTGTGGGCTATATAAAAATAACACCTGAAAGCAGATAAAAAGGAGAGAAGTTCACTTAGTTTTTGCATTGTGTGTCTGTGTGTGCCACATTAAGCATGGACAACAGAAAGAGGAGATGAGAACTGTCTGAGGACTTGAGAACCAAAATTGTGGGAAAAATATCAACAATCTCAAGGTTACAAGTCCATCTCCAGAGATCTAGATTTGCCTGTGTCAACAGTGCACAACATTATCAAGAAGTTTGCAACCCATGGCACTGTAGTTAATCTCCCTGGGCGTGGATGGAAGGGAAGAATTGATGAAAGGTGTCAACGCAGTATAGTCCGGATGGTGGATAAGCAGCCCCAAACAAGTTTCAAAGATATTCAAGCTGTCCTGCAGGCTCAGGGAGCATCAGTGTCAGCGCACACTATCCACAAACATTTAAATGAAATGAAATTCTATGGCAGGAGACCCAGGAGGACCCCACTGCTGACACAGAGACATAAAAAGCAAGACTACATTTTGCCTAAATGAACTTGAATAACCCAAAATCCTCCTGGGAAAACGTCTTGTGGGCAGATGAGACCAAGATAGAGCTTTTTGGTAAAGCACATCATTCTATTGTTTACCATAACGGAAATAGGCCTACAAAGATAAGAACACAGTACCTACAGTGAAATATGGTGGAGGTTCAATGAAGTTTTGGGGTTGTTTTGCTGCCTCTGGCACTGGGTGCCTTGAATGTGTACAAGGCACAATGAAATCTGAGGATTACCAACGGATTTTGGGTCGCACTGTACAGCACAATGTCAGAAAGCTGGGTTTGCGTCCGAGATCTTGGGTCTTCCAGTAGGACAATGACCCCAAACATAAGTCAAAAAGCACCCAGAAATGGATGGCAACAAAGCGCTAGAGAGTTCTGAAGTGGCCAGCAATGAGTCCAGATCTAAATCGCATTGAACACCTGTGGAGAGATCTTAAAATTGCTGTTGGGAAAAGGCACCTCCCAATAAGAGAGACCTGGAGCAGTTTGCAAAGGAAGAGTGGTCCAACATTCCGGCTGAGAGGTGTAAGAAGCTTATTGATGGTTATAGGAAGAGACTGATTTCAGTAATTTTTTTTTACAAAGGGGGGAATAATTTTGTCCAGCTCATTTTTGGAGTTTGGTGTGACATTATGTCTAATTTGCTTTTTTTCCTCCCTTTTTTGGTCTAGTTCCAATACACACAAAGGGAATAAACATGTGTATAGTGTAGTGAATATAGGCTGAGGATATTATTTTTTGGGGGAAATATGGTGGATCTCTGTCTCCTTACTGTCTGGGACCCTGTTTGAAATGTATATATCCTCTTGACCTTTGATTATTTTCCTTTGGCTGTATACCCCCCTGTCCGGTTTGATCTTGCCTCCCTTTGGTTATCTCCCTGTTGTTGGTTACTTAACATATCCCTTGGCCCCTAGCTGTGAGGAGCCCCAAGATAGCTAGTTTGCTGATTGGGTTAATCGTGCATATCCTGCCAGTTTGGTGCCAACTGGAACAAAAGGTTTACATTTTACATATAGTGAAATATGTCCCAGTGTAGAAATATGTTTTTCAGGGCTCCCCTTAGTAGCCATAGTTACATATCCCCCAGAATCATGATCCCTGAATAATAGGCTATATGTAGAACCCAAACATGACCCCATTGTACCCATAGATTAAGCTGTATGTATCCCTAAGCTGTATGTATCCTATACCTATGTATAACCCTTTCATGTAGCCTATCAAAACATGCATTATAATGTCACCATATCAATAAGTGTACTGCCATCTATGTCACATCTGTTGTGTACGATGGGAGTTATGATTTATGGACTATCAATCTGTGTTTGAGAGCAGGTTGGGACATTTGGGAGGTGGGATGATGTGGGCTGATCTAAGAAGACACTGGAGACCTCCCTTCTAACCCAACCCTCTGCTGCACCCATAAAAGTGGTGGTCCAACACAAGCTAGTGGTTACAAGTTTGGGGCCCATTCTGAATGGACTTGTGCCACTATTTTCTTCCTTGGCCCAAGGACAGATTAGGACTTTACTCAACGACGTTAAGTATGGAACTCTTCTGATTTTTATTCCCCTTTTATTTTATATAACTGTTTTGCACATTTTGTATGTCTGTTTTTTTTTAACTCCTTTTTGTTATTAAGTACTGTACCCTTTATGTACATTAAAGCCATAACTTTAATGCGCAGTCTTGTATGCTCTAACAGTTCGTATAGGGCTATAGCCCTATAGCTTATATAGTTGTATTAGTGTATAAGTGTGGCTCATGCCGTTACCATAGTTTTGGTGTCAAAGTGCAGAGAGGAAGAATCTGTGCATGAACGGAGGCGTTCTATCGGCCTACTGATAGATGGTGGCAGCGTATTGGTGTGTAGGCAGCTGGACTGGTTTTGGGGTGTGTGTAGCTAATTTTTAGGGCCTATTGTGGTAGGTGTGTGTGAAAGTGAGCGTGGAAGCAGAGTACCCCTATACCTTCCCAGCCGAGGTCACGTATGCAGGAAAGACACGGGGACCTACACACAGTGTGTATTTAAGTTGTGTCACTGGCTCAAGGGAGCCGAGAGTGAACATGCCACGGTGGCAGCTTAGAGTTAGAATATTAGAGTAAATATTCTGCTGGTTTTGTGGTTCTTTTGTCCGCTCACTCTTCTCTGAGAGGCGTGGACGTGTCCGTAAGCCAGGTCGTGAGGGCTGTACGTGACATATAGCAAAACATGTGTTACTGCAATCCTTTTCTGTGAGAAATACTTCATTTTCGTGAAAAATTTCAGGGGTGCCAACATTTACGCCCATGACTGTATATTGTTGTATGTCTTTGACCCCTTAAGGACCAGGCCAATTTTCACTGTAGGACCAGAGCGTTTTTTGCACATCTGACCATTGTCACTTTAAGAATTAATATCTCTAAAACCCTTTTACCGAATATTCTGATTCTGAGGTAGTTTTTTCGTGACATATTCTACTTTATTTTGGTGGTAAATTTTCTTTGTTACTTGTATCCTTTTTTGGTGAAAAATCCCAAAATTTCATGTAAATTTTGAAAATTTTGCATTTTTCTAACTTTGAAGCTCTCTACTTGTAAGGAAAATTGATATTCTAAATAAATTTTATTTTTATTCACAAATACAATATGTCTATTTTATGTTGGCATCATAAAATGGACATATTTTGACTTTTTGAAAAAATTTGAGGGCTTCAGTTGCACGTCGGGATGCAAAATTCCTACGGACGTATGAGTACGTGACTGGTCCTTAAGACCCAGGGCGCAGGGACGTACTCATACGTGCCTGGTCCTTAAGGGGTTAAGTATTATTGTCATGTGATTGTAAATGGGGAAGGTACCAGTGACCATGTGGCCTACAGGGTGACCTATGGGACCCCTCAAGAGTCTCCCCCATATAAACCCTGGGTGCAGCTTCCTCTTGCTCTTTTTGAGACTTTGCTTAGCTACAGTGAGGTCAAGTCCTGACAGAGTGTCTGGTGTCCTAGGAAGGCCCACAGGTGAATGTCAAAACCCGGTATGCTACAAACAGGGTGAAGTCTGTCATAGTCAGTCTCAGTCAAGTCAGTCCAAGTCATCCTGTCTCAAGTCAGCGTGGCCCTGCATCAAATTTTCCAAGTCTACTATATGTCCCAGCAAGCCCTGTAGTCTCTGTAATCATTGGTCACCTCCTGGCGTCTGAGTCATTATTTGCCCCCATGCCTAGCCCATGTCCAACCCATGGAGACTGGTTCTCAAAACTTACTGGACTTAAAGAAAAAGTCCCATTGGAAAAAAAATTCTACAAAGCCCAGGCTGTCTTAAAATAAAACAATAAACAGGACTCAGCTGCCTCCGGTCCACCACTGCATTGGTTGCCTAGGCTCGGTGCATCACACTGCCGGTCAGCCAATCGCTCACCGCGGCCAGACCAAGAAGATGGTGAGGGCAGAGGAACAGAGCGATACCGGAAAAAGGGAGCGAAGGCAGGTGAGTCCTGTTTATTGTTTTATTTTAAGGCAGCCCGGGCATTATAGAACTTTTTTTTTCCAATGGGACTTTTGCTTTAAAGGATCTTCTGCTAGCATAGTGTTAGCTACCCCAGGGCACCTTCAGAGGTCTTGTGGACTCCATGCCTCCATGAGTCAGAGCTGTTTGGTCAGCTTAAAGGGGTACTCCGCCCCTGGCATCTTATCCCCTATCCAAAGGATAGGGGATAAGATGTTAGATCGCCATGGTCCTGCTGCTGGGGACCCCGGGGATTGCTGCTGCGGCACCCCGCCATCATTACTGCACAGAGCGAGTTCGCTCTGTGCGTAATGACGGGCAATACAGGGTCCGGAGCAGCGTGACGTCATGGCTCCGCCCCTCATGACATCACGTCCCGTCCCCTTAATGCAAGTCTATGGCAGGGGGTGTGATGACCGCCACGCCCCCTCCCATAGACTTGTATTGACGGGGGCGGGCCGTGATGTCACGAGGGGCGGAGCCGTGACGTAACGATGCTCCGGCCCCTGTATTGCCCGTCATTATGTGCAGAGCGATCTCGCTCTGCGCAGTAATGATAGCGGGGTGCTGCAGGAGCGATCCCCGGGGTCCCCAGCAGCGGGACCCCGGCGATCTGACATCTTATCCCCTATCCTTTGGATAGGGGATAAGATGTCTAGGGGCGGAGTACCCCTTTAAAGAAGACATACAGAGTATTAGTCAGTATAGTATTATTTGGTTAGAATGTTCTGGCTGTTCATTGTATCATGTAACTACTCGTGAATGTATGACTTACCTGGGCTCTTGTGCAGAGGAAAAGTTGTCCAGTTGTCCAGTTGCCCATAGCAACCAATCAGATCGCTTCTTTCATTTTGCAGAGACCTTGTTCAAAATGAAAGAAGAAATCTGATTGGTTGCCATGGGCAACTGGGCAACTTTTCCTCTGCACAGATTTCGATAAATCTCCCCTAAACTCTCTGGTGTTGCCCATAACAACCAATCACAGCTCAGCTTTCATATCTTAAGTTCTAGCAGAATAAAAACCTGGCTGTGATTGGTTGTTATGGGCAAAATGAGACAATTTTGGTCTGAGGCAGAATGGTAAATCTGTTTTTTAAAGCCATTTTTTGTGGTATTTACAGAATTGTTCCCACTTCTTTTCAGCTGTAACTGAAGAAGGTAAACCTTGCAAGCTTCCATTTCTTTGGGGTGGACATCTACATTTCTCCTGCGTACCTCGGCGGTTCTTTAGAAATAAAAAGTGGTATGTAAATCATGTCAAAACAATTGGAGGGAGATATGATATGTAACTTATTTTTGTGGTGTAAAAAAAAAAAAGTTGGCGCAAAAATTTTGTGAATTTTTGATGCCACTTTGGTAAAAAGCTCTCTATGTGATTACTTCCTGATGGGCTAGTGCAGTGGTCTTCAACCTGCGGCCCTCCAGATGTTGCAAAACTACAACTCCCAGCATGCCCGGACAGCCAACGGCTGTCCGGGCATGCTGGGAATTGTAGTTTTGCAACATCTGGAGGTCTGCAGGTGGGAGACCACTGGGCTAGTCCCTATGTAGTGTAGAGTATGGTAGAGAAGAGAAAATCCCCTTAAAGGGGTACTCCGGTGAAAAACTTTTTTTTTACTGGTGCCAGAAAGTTAAACAGATTTGTAAATTACTTCTATAAAAAAATCTTAATCCTTCCTGTACTTATTAGCTGCTGAATACTACAGTGGAAATTCTTTTCTTTTTGAAACACAGAGCTCTCTGCTGACATCATGAGCACAGTGCTCTCTGCCAACATCTTTGTCCATTTTAGGAACTGTCCAGAACAGCGTATATTTGCTATGGGGATTTCCTTTTACTCTGTACAGTTCCTAAAGTGGACAGAGATGTCAGCAGAGAGCACTGTGCTCATGATGTCAGCAGAGAGCTCTGTGTTTCAAACTGAAAAGAATTTCCACTGTAGTATTCAGCAGCTAATAAGTACAGGAAGGATTATGATTTTTTAATAGAAGTCATTTACAAATCTGTTTAACTTTCCTGCACCAGTTGATTTAAAAAAAAAACGTTTTTCACCGGAGTACCCCTTTAACTAAATATTGTATATTAATGTATTTATTTATCCATGTGTGCATTGCATTGTATATTATTGTAAACCATTTGATGTCACATGTTGTCTGTCATTGTATTAGGTGTTCGACAACACACAATTATGACAGAGACGGAGAGTGGGGATTCTGCGCCATAGAAGTCGGCAGAGACATCTGTGAGCTTTTATATCACGTTATAATATTTTATTGTTATTATGAGTATTACTGATAAATTGCACCTTAAAGGGGTACTACCGTGGAAAACTTTTTTTTTTTTAAATCAACTGGTGCCAGAAAGTTAAACAGATTTGTAAATTACTTCTATTTAAAAATCTTAATCCTTCCAGTACTTTTTAGAGGCTACATACTACAGAGGAAATGCTTATCTTTTTAGATCTCTCTGATGTCATGACCACAGTGCTCTCTGCTGACCTCTGCTGTCTATTTTAGGTACTGTCCGGAGCAGCATATGTTTGCTATGAGGATTTTCTCCTGTTCTGGACAGTTCTTAAAATGGACAGCAGAGGTCAGCAGAGAGCACTGTGGTCATGATATCAGAAAAATCTAAAAAGATAAGCATTTCCTCTGTAGTATACAGCCCCTAAAAAGTACTGGAAGGATTAAGATTTTTAAATAGAAGTACCGTATTTATCGGCGTATAACACGCACTTTTTAGGCTAAAATTTTTAGCCTAAAGTCTGTGTGCGTGTTATACGCCGATACACCCCCAGGAAAGGCAGGGGGAGAGAGGCCGTCGCTGCCCGCTTCTCTCCCCCTGCCTTTCCTGGGGTCTAGAGCGCTGCTGTCGGCCCTTCTCACCCCCTGGTTATAGCCAGGGGGAGAGAAGCGGCGCCGACAGCCAGGGGGAGAGAAGGGGCAGCGGCACCCATTGCCGGCGCCGCTGCCCCGTTGCCTCCCCCCATCCCCGGTGGCATAATTACCTGAGTCGGGTCCGCGCTGCTGCAGGCCTCCGTCGTGTGTCCCCGGCGTTGTTGCTATGCGCTGAACAGCGCTGCGCATGACGTCAGTGCGCAGCGCCGTGCATAGCAACGACGCTGGGGACGCATGACGGAGGCCTGCAGCAGCGCGGACCCGACTCAGGTAATTATGCCACCGGGGATGGGGGGAGGCAGCGGGGCAGCGGCGCCGGCAATGGGTGCCGCTGCCCCTTCTCTCCCCCTGGCTGTCGGCGCCGCTTCTCTCCCCCTGGCTATCGGCGCCGGCACCGATAGTCAGGGGGACAGAACGGGCAGCGGCGCCGATAACCAGGGGGTGAAAAGGGCCGTCAGCAGCGCTCTAGACCCCAGGAAAGGCAGGGGGAGAGAAGCGGGCAGCGACGGCCTCTCTCCCCCTGCCTTTCCTGGGGGTATATCGGGGTATACACGCGCACACACGCACCCTCATTTTACCATGGATATTTGGGTAAAAATCTTTTTTTACCCAAATATCCTTGGTAAAATGAGGGTGCGTGTAATAGGCTGGTGCGTGGTATACCCCGATAAATACGGTAATTTACAAATCTAGAAACAATGTAAAAAGATCAGTCCTCAGTGTTCCACTCACAAATGAGTGTGTACTGGATATTTGGTAATAATTAATTCTTATAAAGCCAGTTGGTATTCAAAATGATGTGATATTTATTACACAGTATCTAAAAATATCCCTAGAAGTCTGCCTCCGCAGGGCCCTTGCGGTATGTAGGCTCGCTTCAGAGAATGAAGAAATAATAAAAATTAAGACCATACAATAATGCGGTTCACCTCTGTAGTCATATTAATTGCAATGTATATGAAATAAACATTTATACAATCCTGTAATGATCCTGCAACAGAAAAAATTATAATATTCCCTGTAATAAAAATTGTCCTGTAACAAAGGGTAATGTAGCAAAAAATAACCTGTAAAGAATTTGTAGCAGAAATGTCCTGCAGAACTAAGTCCAGATCTTTAGAAAGAAATATAATAATAGTAGGTCCAAAAAATGTAAACTAGTCCAAGATATGTCCTGTAAATAAATCCGATTTGATTTATAAATCCTGTAAGGGTGTAAATCTCTTCAAACTCTGCCGTTGTGTCTGTCAATCAAATTGTTGCAATATACTTGATCAAGTGATACAATTTATGCAGTATGATTGAAGCCAAGCAGAACCTATGTAGTATATCTATGTTAGTAAGAGTCCTGTTAGAGGAGAAGTTTCGGCACACTGTGCCACTCACCGCCCTTATGGCTGGAGGTTACCATCCCGGAGAATCATCAATTCCATAAGGGCGGTGAGTGGCACAGTGTGCCGAAACTTCTCCTCTAACAGGACTCTTACTAACATAGATATACTACATAGGTTCTGCTTGGCTTCAATCATACTGCATAAATTGTATCACTTGATCAAGTATATTGCAACAATTTGATTGACAGACACAACGGCAGAGTTTGAAGAGATTTACACCCTTACAGGATTTATAAATCAAATCGGATTTATTTACAGGACATATCTTGGACTAGTTTACATTTTTTGGACCTACTATTATTATATTTCTTTCTAAAGATCTGGACTTAGTTCTGCAGGACATTTCTGCTACAAATTCTTTACAGGTTATTTTTTGCTACATTACCCTTTGTTACAGGACAATTTTTATTACAGGGTATATTATTATTTTTTCTGTTGCAGGATCATTACAGGATTGTATAAATGTTTATTTCATATACATTGCAATTAATATGACTACAGAGGTGAACCGCATTATTGTATGGTCTTAATTTTTATTATTTCTTCATTCTCTGAAGCGAGCCTACATACCGCAAGGACCCTGCGGAGGCAGACTTCTAGGGATATTTTTAGATACTGTGTAATAAATATCACATCATTTTGAATACCAACTGGCTTTATAAGAATTAATTATTACCAAATATCCAGTACACACTCATTTGTGAGTGGAACACTGAGGACTGATCTTTTTACATTGTTTCTAGATTTCTCCGTTAACCTCGTGTTCCCTAATGTGAGCTCCACATCTCTTTTAATCATTTAATTTACAAATCTGTTTAACTTTCTGGCACCAGTTGATTTAAAAAAAAAGTTTTCCAGGGTAGTACTCCTTTTAACAGCAAATACAAACAAGCAGGCAGAAAGTATGCCAATCCTTCTCCTATCATTTACTTGTGCTGTCAGAGCCTCTTATTAGATATTAATGACATTGCTTTTCCTTTCGGTGCTAAACATGCACTCTTTGGGGAACGCAGTTACAGAAATTTTTCCCATTTTATCCAGTTAGTGTTATTTATCATTGCCTAGATTGATGTTTCCCAACCAGTGTGCCCCCAGCTGTTGCAAAACCACAACTTCCAGCATGCTCAGACAGCCTTTAGCTGTCCTGGAAAGCTTGGAGTTATAATTTTGCAACAGCTGGAGGCACCCTGGTTGGTAAACACTGGCCTAAATATACATAAATGAGCATGCCAGCAAAAAAGCCAAGCCATTAGTCATATAGTGTCATTTTTTTTGTCAACATAGAGCCATATTGTGCCAAAATTGATGCAAACAATGCCCAGCCAGAGGCAAACACTGCCATCTAGCACTATAACATGGCTAATGAGAGTATAAAAAGTATTAATAGTTTCCCCAATAATGGTTGGCACCATATAGTGCTAAACAGTGCTCCTCTTCATGGTGCCGTACAGTTCTCGCAGAATGCCATATTTTGCCCACATTGTCAGTTCTTACAAAGTGCCATACTATGTTCACATTGTCAGATCTTACGGAGTGCCATACTTTGCCCACCTTGTCACTTTATACAGAATGCCATACTTTGCCCACCTTGTTAGTTTTCAGAGTGCCATACTTTGCCCACCTTGTTAGTTTTCAGAGTGCCATACTTTGCCCACCTTGTTAGTTTTCAGAGTGCCATACTTTGCCCACCTTGTTAGTTTTCACAGAGTGCCATACTTTGCCCACCTTGTTAGTTTTCAGAGTGCCATACTTTTCCCACCTTGTTAGTTTTCAGAATGCCATACTTTGCCCACCTTGCTAGTTTTCACAGAGTGCCATACTTTGCCCACCTTGTTAGTTTTCAGAATGCCATACTTTGCCCACCTTGTTAGTTTTCATAGAGTGCCATACTTTGCCCATCTTGTTAGTTTTCAGAGTGCCATACTTTGCCCACCTTGTTAGTTTTCATAGAGTGCCATACTTTGCCCACCTTGCTAGTTTTCACAGAGTGCCATACTTTGCCCACCTTGTTAGTTTTCAGAGTGCCATACTTTGCCCACCTTGTTAGTTTTCAGAGTGCCATACTTTGCCCACCTTGTTAGTTTTCATAGAGTGCCATACTTTGCCCACCTTGCTAGTTTTCACAGAGTGCCATACTTTGCCCACCTTGCTAGTTTTCACAGAGTGCCATACTTTGCCCACCTTGTTAGTTTTCAGAGTGCCATACTTTGCCCACCTTGTTAGTTTTCAGAGTGCCATACTTTGCCCACATTGTCAGTTCACACAAAGTGCCAAAAATAGGGCATATGAAAAAAAGTTTAAAAATTATTGCGCAATTTTGACACTCTGCACTGTTGCAGTGAATCTCACGCCAATTTATAAATTTGTGCAAATGATAGCACAAAAAATGTTGAAAAGCTCACATGCATTCATACACCAGCCGCTGGATTGAGGGCATTTGAGCAAAAATTTGCATTTGAGCAAAAATAATTTTTGCGCAGATGATAAATTCAGCACACCAACCAGCGGGTCTGCAAACCAAACCTTCCTGGAAGCGCACAACAAGAAAAGTCATGAGGCCACCGCAAAAAAACCCACACAAAAAAAAACAACAGAAAAATCGTGCAAAATTTGATGATAGCTTCGGCACAAGTAAAAACACACAGTGCACACAATTTGGCAGTTGATAAATATTCCCGTTCCTGCCGCTTTTATAAGCCGGATTTCTCTACACAGGGAATGTGCTGGCATTATTGGTATTCAGCTTATTTTGGAGCTGGTCCACTGCTGGCAGGGATGAAGCCCAGACTGGAATTTCCTGGCCGGCTAACAAGTGTTTCTATAGAAAGTGGCTGAAATGATATATGATTGCAGCGTACGATGTGGGGCTTTCCTGAGCATTGGATGTGGAATTCTGCACCAAATATAGAGTAATATGTCTCCCTCTATGTGTCAGAAACCACCACAGAAAGCCCCATAATACTCTAGTTTGTGGCTCATTCCATGATAATGCCATTAATCCCCTGCACATCACTGCCCGAATGATAAATATTAATCCTTCTCACACCTACTGAAACATAATGCTTAAGCTACATTGTCACAAACTTTGGGTAACATCTCTGCCAAAAAAGCTTGTGGCACATATACCAAATATACCAAAGGTAGCCATAGGCCCACAATTGCACAAAGATGGCAAGAACACCAAACTTTTGACCTCCATTGGGGTGGCATGTGCCAGAATATCTTTCTCCAGCCTCCCCCGCACACACTGCCTCCAGCCTCAACAAAATACCCCAGCCTCCCCTACACACATATCATCTAGCCTATTTAAAATGTCTCCAGCTCCCCATTACAGGCAATGCCTTAAACCTCACCCAAATGCCACCAGCCAGCCCCACCCACCTGGCAGTCAGCCTCCCCCACAAACAAAAATGCCTCCCAGACTTCCACCAACCCTCCCCCACAAATGCTTCTAGGCTCCCACTTAAAGGGGTACTCCGGTGAAAACCTTTTTTCTTTTAAATCAACTGGTGGCAGAAAGTTAAACATATATGTAAATTACTTCTATTAAAAAATCTTAATCCTTCCAGTACTTATTAGCTGCTGAATGCTACAGGGGAAATTCCTTTCTTTTTGGAACACTGATGACATCACGAGCACAGTGCTCTCTCCTGACATCTCTGTCCATTTTAGCAACCATGTATAGCAGATGTATGCTAAGGGCAGCATGGTGGCTCAGTGGTTAGCACTGCTGCCTTGCAGTGCTGGGGACTTGGGTTCAAATCCCACTAAGGACAACAATAATTAAAGCATTATTATTATTATTATTATTATAATAATGTCAGCAGGGAGAACTGTGCTTGTGATGTCATCAGAGAGCATTCCAAAAAGAAAAGAATTTCCTCTGTAGTATTCAGCAGCTAATAAGTACAGGAAGGATTAAGATTTTTTTAATAGAAGTAATTTACAAATATGTTTAACTTTCTGGCACCAGTTGATTTAAAAGAAAAAAGGTTTTCACCGGAGTACCCCTTTAAGCACCTTGCAGATAGGACCCCTTCCCGGTTGGGAATCCCTCCTGTAAGTCAATGCTTGACCAATTAAAAGTCCTTCAAGCATGACTAGAAAGCCAAGCAGGGATTTCCTTTAAAAGCAAGAGAAGTCACCCTCTGTAAACAACATGTAAAACAGGAGTATCTATTCCTTTGAGAGTAGATTTTTAAGGCTCATTAAAGGTTACCTCTCATCAAAAAAACTTTTGATATATAATAGATTAATGTATGCAGAATAACTTTACAATTGCATGTTATTAAAAAATATGCTTCTTTCTATTTAATTTTCACTTTGAAGAAATGACCACTAGGGGTCTCCCTACCAGTCCTGGCAGCAAGCATTTCAGACTCATGCTGGAGTCCTAAACACTACGAGCTGCCAGTCTGCTTTGTTCACAAAGGAGAACACTCAGAGCTGCCAGCCTGCTTTGTTCACAGCCTGTTTGGCTGTGAACAAAGCAGGCTGGCAGCTCTGAGTGTTTAGGACTCCAGCATGAGTCAGAAATGCTTGCTGACAGGACTGATCGGGAAAAATACAATAGAAAGAAGCATATTTTTCATTAACATGCTATTGGAAAATTATTCAACATTCATTAATCTAAAATATATCAAAAGTTTATTTGATGAGAGGTACCCTTTAAGGGGTCGAACATTATTTTCAAGGAAGTTACTTCCAATAGGGACACCAGAGGACAAGCTCTGTTCCTTCTGGAGGACTACTTCTTCAAATACTTTGCTGCTTTACATACTCCAAAACTGCATTCATTATGAAGACGTCAGAGCAGAAATTTCCCACCATTCTTTGCTGGCTCAATGGAACTTTAACTATGTTTTTAGAAAAGCACCTGATCTCACCAAGCTTCTTGACTGTTTCCCGTAGAAACCAACACAATTGTGAAGGCAGCTCTGGAGTTTAATACAGGCTCAGATAGATGAGTGATCTCATGAATTTATACAGATACTAAACTTTTAATGTAGAATATATTCACTTTTAATCTAAAATGATGTCCAAAGCTGGACATATGCTTTAAAGGGGTATTCCTATTTTAGGTATTTTAGTCATATGCAAAATGCAGATTAAGAGATTATGTTCTAATATGTAGAACATATAGTATGATATACAGTAAGTCCCACTCGTGTTTACATTTTCTCACTAAAATGTTACTAGTCTAGTTAGATATTACATCAGTAGCAGAAATTTCCAAGTTAACTTGTTTTAGACACCAATAATATTCTATTATTGTCGGATACAATAACTGTAAAACCATTGACTAAACTGATCACGAAGCCAAATGATTCAGCTGCATCCGATATTACTCTCCGCAGAATAAGATATACACATTCTCTTCTCATCTATATTGGGGGCCATTAATAACGACCGCTTGCAGTTTGGACATATGGTCCATGGGAATCGGCCCCGGATTCATTTCACAGAGTTTTGTGAACTAAAACATTTACTGAGTGACTAGGATTTTATTTATATATGTCCATGTATCAGTATGCAGACACACAGACCCATAGCGCACAACCATTTGTGACAGACCCAGAAAATTATTAACATTTGACCGCTAAGCGGTCACTAAGACCCTAAATTTCCCACCCAATATAAAACTTAACGTTTAATGAGCCAAGATTAAAATAACCTCACACATATTGATCCATAGTGCATTGATTGGCATGACACTGCATGCTATAGTAAGTGAAATGAAAAGATAGAATGTGGCTGCAGTCCACAATCTATAGTGTGAGACAATTAAAAATCTAACACATTGCCCGCCCGCCCGACGTTTCGCCACAGGCTGTGGCTTTATCAAGGGCTAAGAGGCAAATGACCCAGAAAAGACTCTCAAACTTTTTATTCATGAATGCTTCTCTTGTTTTCTACTTTTTCTACTTTGGATAGGGGATAAGATGTCTAGGGGCGGAGTACCCCTTTAAGGATCTAGGGGACCTTCACCATCCACCATTACCACTAGTAACACGTCTGGGACCTCACCTATCATGAAAAAAAGGGCTCTCTGATGGTCCTTCATTGATCCTATCCAATTGAGAGGTAAAGAGGTGGGCACCCAAATGTGTGCCTCCTCTTTGTAAAGTCTGAGTGAGTGGTTTTGACTTCGGTGGAGAGGGTCATGCACAGGCCTGGTCACGAATTACAAAATCAACTTTACATTGTACAAATTGGTAGATTATAAGGACTTTTTTGCAGCTGAAGAGGTAAAATTATTTACTCCCACTGTGTCGTAGGATTCCTTCTTAGTTTTTGAGAGCTATTAAACCAGGGATAGAATCTTCTAGTGGGCCCAAGCATTTACACATTAATATACCCCTAATACAGGTCCCAAAGTTCTAGCAGAACCTCATTTAGAGTCAACTTCAAAAACGGTCACTAGATATCCTATTTTGGTGAGCAATGATTACTTCAAAGTAGACTTATAAAAACTATGGTGGGTGCCCAAAATTATTTCCTCTGGTGGGCCTATAGAACTTTGGTCTAATGCTGTACGAAACCCTACCTTTTTTCCCCTTTCCATCCCTTTATGTGTTTTTTCTTTGACCAGCCATACTCTGCATTTGTTAAAGGGGTATCTAATAAGGTACATAGTTGTTATATAGATGGGGCATCCATTTGCTTTACACTGGAAGTATGGAACTTCTCTCCCAGACTACTGGGGGTTACTCTTACATATCAAGCAGGCAAATAAGTTCCCTAAGCCTAAAAAAGCCTGCTAAATGGCACCAAACTTATAGATTAGCCTTAGAAGACATATCGCACTACCATTGGACAGTTTTATGCTACATAAGGAACCAAAGGAACCAATAGGTTCAATAGGTCAAGTGAGTGCCACATTTCACATTCATGGGCTATGTATAGATTTGTGGTAGTATCTGGCCCAGACTAGCTGCCATGACAAAGAAGGTAAATTCTAGAACCTTTTTTTATATCTATATTTTGTACATAACTTTGTATTCTTTTTCTTAGTATTTCAAGATCATTGTGCAGGCAATCCCTGCAAAAATGGTGGCACCTGTACTAATGTACCATTCTTCAACTCATATTACTGTATGTGCCCGGTGGAGTACTCTGGTCATGACTGTGAGATTGGTGAGTACTGGGGTATATTGGGTGAAGATGAAAGTTATGATTGACTTAGGCCTTGTTGGCCACTTCTCACCACAGCTCAACAACAAAAACTAAGAACCTGAGATGTTGTCTTCTTATGTCAATGGTTTTATTTGCCCTTTACTTCAGAAAAATGTTTCGATAAAGCTCATTATGTGCATTATGATAATGGAGAATCATGGACAAGAATTCACAAAGGGAAGGTGGAACAATGTACGTGTACGGACAGCCAGATTGAGTGTCACACTGGAGAAAGATACACAGGTATTCTGTCTTACTCACATCTTTATTCTTCTTTCATGAGCAAGTTGTAGAACCTAGACAAACTCATGCATGAGGCTGACATGCAAACACTGTGGACAAACACTATATGGCAACAATACCAACCTCTAAATCGCCATGTTTGCTGTCCTATACTTACAACATAACAAGTAAACAGTTTACTAATTTTACAAATTATTATACTACCCCTGTATACAGTTCCTCACCCCTTATATATTTGTAAATATTTTATTCTATCTTTTTATGTGACAAAGGGAAGAAATGACACTCTGCCACAATGTAAAGTAGTGAGTGCACAGCCTGTAATGTTGTGTCCCCTCAAAATAACCCAGCACACAACCATTAAAAGGGTTCTCTGCCCCTAGACATCTTTTCCCCTATCCAATGGATAGGGAATAAGATGTCTGATCATGGGGAGGGGGGGGGGTCCGGCCGCTGGGACCCCCCATGATCTCCAAGCTGGCACCGCAGCGTTCTGAACATGGAAGCTTGGGGCCAAGGTTAAGACATTAATGGAGTACTCCGCCACTAGACATCTTATCGTCCGTGTTCATAACGTTACACCACACCCCCTTCATTCATGTCTATGGGAGGGGGTGTGACTGCTAGTACAACACCTTCATGCACCCCCCCCATAGACATGAATAGAGGGGGTGTGGCGTGTCAAACGATATGATGTCTAGGGGCGGAGTACCCCTTTAATGTCTAAACCTTGGCAACAAATTGTCAATATTTTGTGCACCATTATTTTAACCCCTTAAGGACTGGGGTTTTTTCCGTTTTTGCATTTTCGTTTTTTGCTCCTTGCCTTTAAAAAATCATAACTCTTTCAATTTTGCACCTAAAAATCCATATGATTGCTTATTTTTTGCGCCACCAATTCTACTTTGTAATGACGTCAGTCATTTTGCCCAAAAATCTACGGTGAAATGGAAAAAAATCATTGTGAGACAAAATTGGAAAAAAAAACGCAGTTTTGTAACTTTTGGGGGCTTCCGTTTCTATGTAGTACATTTTTCGGTAAAAATGACACCTTATCTTTATTCTGTAGGTCCATACGGTTAAAATGATACCCTATTTATATAGGTTTGATTTTGTCGTACTTCTGGAAAAAATCATAACTTCATGCAGGAAAATTAATACGTTTAAAATTGTCATCTTCTGACCCCTATAACTTTTTTATTTTTCCGTGTATGGGGCAGTATGAGGGCTAATTTTTTTCACCATGATCTGAAGTTTTTAACGGTACAATTTTTGCATTGATAGGACTTATTGATCGCTTTTTATTCATTTTTTCATGATATAAAAAGTGACCAAAAATGCACTATTTTGGACTTTGGAATTTTTTTACGCGTACGCCATTGACCGTGCGGTTTAATTAACAATATATTTTTATACTTCGGACATTTCCGCACGCGGCGATACCATATATGTTTATTTTTATTTTTATTTACACAGTTTTTTTTTTTTTATGGGAAAAGGGAAGTGATTCAAACTTTTAATAGGGGAGGTGTTAAATGATCTTTATTCACTTTTTTTTCCCACTTGTTTTTTGCAGTGTTGTAGCTCCCATAGGGACCTATAACACTGCACACACTGATCATTGTTATCCCATAGGGACCTATAACACTGCACACACTGATCTTTTACATTGATCACTGGTTTCTCATAGGAAACCAGTGATCGATGATTCTGCCGCTTGACTGCTCATGCCTGGATCTCAGGCACTGAGCAGTCATTCGGCGATCGGACAGCGAGGAGGCAGGTAGGGACCCTCCAGCTGTCCTGTAAGCTGTTTGGGATGCCGCGATTTCACCGCAGCTATCCCGAACAGCTCCTTGAGCTAACTGGCATGGTTTCACTTTCACTTTAGACGCGGCGTTCAACTTTGAACGCCGCGTCTAAAGGGTTAATAGCGCGCGGCACCGCGATCAATGCCACGCGCTATTAGCCACGGGTCCCGGCCGTTGTTGGAGGCCGGGCCCGACCCGCTATGATGCGGGGCCACGCCGTGATCGGACACATGACGTTCCAGTACGTCATGTGTCCTTAAGGGCTTAAGCTACCGCAGGTAGCTTATCACTACCGCAGGATAAGTGATACGTTTTATATTGCGGGGAGGTTTCAATCTCCTGTACGGAGCCCTGGCTCTCCCCCTGAAGCAGCGCATCATGACCCCTGCCTGAAGTGGATACTTTTTTTTCATGAGACTACTCCTTTGAGCCACTTGGGCATGGAATTCACCAGAGCTTCACAGGTTTCCACTGGAGTCCTCCTCCACTCCTCCATGATGACATTATGGAGCTGGTGGATGTAAGAGACCTTGCGCTCTGTCACCTGCCCCACAGATGCTCAATATGGTTTAGGTCTGGAGACATGCTTGGCCAGTCCATCACCTTTAGCAAGGCAGTGGTCACCTTGGAGGTGTGTTTGGGGTCATTATCATGTTGGAAAACTGCTCTGTTGCCCAGTCTCTGAAGGGAGGGTTCATGCTCTGCTTCAGCATGTCACAGTACATGTTGGAATTCATGGTTCCCTCAATTTACTGCAACTTCCCAGTGCCAGCAGCCCCTCTCATGCAGCACATACCATGACACTCCCACCATCATGCTTGACTGGAGGCAAGACACACTTGTCTTTGTACTTCTCATCTGGTTGCCGCTACACACACTTGACACCATTTTATCTTGGTCTCATAAGACCAAAGGGTATGGTTTCAGTAATCAAGTAATTCAGTATCCCAGCACCAAAGGCTATCCTGTGGGCTAAATATTGCCTCGGGCATCCCTGGTTGGGCTCCCTGCTCTATTGTCTGACCTGTTATAATGTGATCTATGGTTGTGTTATGTCATGTATTAATTTATGCACTGTACCTTTAAGGGATTGTTGCAGAGTGACCAGGTGACCCTGATACCCAATGGGAGACCCCAAACCTAGCCCCTATGTAGTGGGTGGGTGGGGGAGCTGTTCAATGTCTAGTCAGAGCTCAGTGTGAACTGCAGTTCAGTTTAGAGAGAGAGAGAGAGTTGGAGAGTGAGTGCAGTCAGTGCTGGGGTGAGGGTGAGTGTGTTCCTACTGGCAAGCTGAAGAGAAGCCTAGGGAGAAGAGAACTACAAAATTCCACAGCCATGCCAATTTCAGGAAAAAAAAACAATGCACGGGTGTATATCAAAGCCTGGCGGTAAGCAGAGCTCTTGGGGAAAATCTCTACTTCAGTCAGTCAGTAAAGTTGAGTCTTTCAAGTCCACTTGCGCTGCTAATAATCCTTGGTGCTTGCCTCAAAACCTCCTGATAACGGTGATGAGTCAACGAAACATGTAGAGAGGGGCTTGTACTGGTGTTTTAAAAATGTGTACACTGTATCTGTATTTACAATACTGGTGGAGAATCTTCCCCTTAGGTGGGGTGAGCCTGACTGGCCTCCACTAAAAAGAATGTATTGTGGATAGATATCCACTATTTCTACAGTAGACATGGTCACAGCCTTTTAACAGTTTCCCTCAATCATGGTATAATTTTACATATAATCCAATAAAAGTTAAGTTTTAGGGGAGTGTTTGTCTATATAAGGGTTTTTGTGCGTCAGGCTTTTTCAGCCTTTGGGAAAATTCTACTTAGAACCCCACTCTCCTGTTTGGGAGTTTCTTGCGTTGTTCATACCATTATTTTCCATAGACAACCTCTGGATATAATGCTGAGCACTTGCACTCAATTTCTTTGGTCGACCTTGACGGGAACCGTTCTAAGTTAAACCTGTCCTGGCAATCTTGGCCATTTTTATGTACAGGCAACATATTTTTTCCCAGATCCAGAGTTTTTTGCCATGAAGTGCCATGTTATATTTCGAGTCACAAGAGAGTGATAAAACTAGGGATGAGCGAATTTAATATGAATTTGTTACGAATTTAAGGAAAAATTTGATTTGCAATGAATGCGAATATCGCTGCAATTCAATCACGCAAATTGCTTCATTAAACTCCATTTAATGCAGTCCAACCTCCAGGGCATCTAAAATGGTGGATCCACATGTGAGGACATGGGGCAAGGAATCCTGGGAAGGCAGGAACAAGGGTCGCCGGGGTGACCCTGAATCACATGTAGCATGCAGCCTATCAGCAGCCAGCCACCCCTGTGATGTCACAGCCCTATATAATCGGCAGCCATCTTGAGGCCAGTCACTTCAGCCTTTTACAGTATTGTAGAGAGAGAGAGAGAGAGAGAGAGAGAGGGGGGGGGGGGGGGGCAGACAGCAGTGTGTGTTGCATAGAAAAGCATTTTTACAGCAGCGACTCACCTCCCAGTCACATCAGCATTTTATGACAGAGAGGGAAAGAGAGCAGTGTGACTTGCACAGAAAAGCATTTTTACAGCAGCGATTCACCTCCCAGTCACATCAGCATTCTATTGCAGAGAGGGACAGAAAGCAGTGTGTTGCACAGAAAAGCTTTTTTACAGCAGCGATTCACCACAAGCCCAAATCCAGCCTAGAAGCACTCATAGGGAAGGGAGTGAGAATGATAGAGAAAGTGCAATTTTGGATGTAGCACACAGTGACTGTGTGCTGCAACACCGGTGTGTACAACAACTGAAAGCTAATAGTAGCCAGCCAGTTAGGGTGAGCAGAGTACTAAAAGCATGTAGTCCTCTATTAAGTGTAACCTGTGCGTACATCTAAGTGGTGTACCATTTTGTTCCTGTTAAAGTCTTAAGGGCCAAGATACTATGAAAGGCCAGCCAAAAGTACACACCTGCTGGTGTTGTAGACAAATACTGCTTTAAGCGTACTGGAGCGCATTGTCCACCTCTCATAAGTGCATACCACATACATACATCTAAGTGGTGTACCATTTTGTTCCTGTTAAAGTCATAAGGGCCAAGATACTGTGAAAGGCCAGGAAAAAGTATACACCTGCTGGTGTTGTAGACAATTACTGTTATAAGCGTAGTGGAGCGCATTGTACTCCCCTCATATAGGCACTAAGTATGTCAGGCAGAGAAGTGCCAGGACGTGCACAGAGGAGTGGCAGAGGCCTAAATTCATCAGGCAGAGGTCGCAAGAGACTAGAGGCGAGTGGCAGCAGGAGTCACAGCTAGAGGCCTGAGCTCCCGGTATCAGCTAGCGGTCGTGTCTTGACCAGCAACCCATCTGCCGTCATCAATTGGTTAACACGGTCATCCACTTCATCATAAGTGACATTTGACACCTCCAGTCAACAGTCAGCGGGTCCCTCAGACACAACCCTCAGTTGGCATGGCCCGAGAGCAGTCCCTGTCCTCCCATTGCCTCTGTCCTATGCTGTTCCCATCCCCACATAAGTATCTTATGCTGTGGGTTTAACTCCACTATTTAGTGAGGACGATCTACTAGAGGACAGTCAGCAGCTACTGCCCAGCCAAGAAGTGGAGGAGACAACCGCCGCTTCCTCCGCTAGGTGTAGTACTGATAAGGAGAGTGGCGTGGGAGGTGGTGTTGCGAGCATTCAGTCTCCAAATACAGACACTGTTGAGGATCCTGAGGAGGACATCAGTGACGTGCAGACACAACTCGGTGATTATGAAGCCGATCACACTTGGGAGCCGGGTGCAGAAACAGCTTCATCATCATCAGGAGAAGAGCGTTGCAGGTCGCCCGTGAGGCAGCAGCTGAGCCAGCAAGTTGGTAGCATGGTTGGCAGTCAGCATGGTGGCAGAAGTGGAAAATCTGGAGCCAAACATGCCCAGGGTAGACCACCCACTTAGCAGCAGCCTACCTTCTTGGGAGGTAGTGGAACAGGGGTTCCTGTAGTCGGTGGCAGTAGCAGTCAATCAGTGCGGACTGTTGGTGGGAAAATCAGCTACTCGGCGGTGTGGCAGTTTTTCATCAAGCATCCATCATCTAACAGGAGAGGAGGAGCAGGAGCAGCTAGAGGGTTATGAGGAAGGCGAGACAGAGGACCCAGACACACAGTGGCAGTATGCAGTGGAGATGGAGGCAGGGAGTCCCTCCTAGTCACTTGCACAAATGGCACGATGCATGCTCACTTACTTGCGTAATGAATTGTCATTATTCGGCAGCGGGTTGACTTCTGGCTCTCCACCATATTGGACCCTCGCTATTGGCACAAAATGGGGGGCCTTTTTTACACCCTCTGAGAGGGAGGACAAACTGACCTACAACAGAGACTTCCTATGTAGTCAGTTGGCCAATGCCTATCTGTGCCATCGTCCATCCTCTCGCAGGTCTGACTTTAGGGGCCCTCTGCGCTCACCTTCCACTGCCATGGCTGCTGGGGAGGGGTGGGGTGGCAGGAGCAGTACCAGCTTTATCAGCAGCAGCCTGAGTCTACAATCGCTGATGAGAAGTTTTCTTCACCCGCATAGTGAAGCAACTCATCAGCAGCAGGTAGACCTGGAGGAGGGACACGTTTTGATCAAAAAGTGCGCTAAGAGCCTCCATTTTGTTGACCAAGTGTGCTGCTGCCATTTTCTTTTTTTACATGTTTTGTACTTGCCACAGCAGCGTGCACCCATGTATTGGGTATAGGTGCTGGCTACATTTTTGTTTTTGCCATGCAATTTGGGGGGAGCGGCTCCCTCTGTAGCCGTGCATCCCCTCCCCTATTTCACAGGAAGTGGTTTGGATTGATAGTGGATCCAACATGTCACCTAGTCAGAGGCTGCATGCCCAGCAGAGGTGAGTGAGTGTTAGGGTCCCATCCGATATGAGGCCACCTCCGCGTGGTGAATGGGGGACACGTTTTGATCAAAAAGTGCGCTAAAAGCCTCCATTTTGTTGCCCAAGTGTGCTGCTGTCATTTTCTTTTTTACATGTTTTGTACTTGCCACAGCAGCGTGCACCCATGTATTGGGTATAGGTGCTGGCTACATTTTTGTTTTTTTGTTTTTGCCATGCAATTTGGGGGAAGTAGCTCCCTCTGTAGCCGTGCATCCCCTCCCCTATTTCATAGGAAGTGGTTTGGATTGATAGTGGATCCAACATGTCACCCAGTCAGAGGCTGCATGCCCAACAGAGGTGAGTGAGTGTTAGGGTCCCATCCGATATGAGGCCACCTCCGCGTGGTGGATGGGGGGACACGTTTTTGATCAAAAAAGTGCGCTAAGAGCCTCCATTTTGTTGACCAAGTGTGCTGCTGCCATTTTCTTTTTTTTACATGTTTTAGACCTGGAGCAGGACCTGAACCAGCCGGTAGTGGCATACCTTGACATGACCTTGCCAACACACCTTGAAGATCCGCTGGACTTCTGGGCAGCTGAACTTGATTTGTGGCCACAACTAGCAGAGTTTGCCCTGGAAAAGCTGCCCGGCCTGTAATGTGCCATCTGAGCAGGTGTTTAGTCCGGCGGGGGCCATAGTCACCCCAAGTAGAACTCGTCTGTCCACGAAAAATGTGGAGAGACTGACCTTTGTGAAGATGAATCAGGTATGGATTAGCCAGGATTTCCACCCACCAATGCCTGATGCATCAGAGTAGATTGACCATGGTGCCACACCAACACTTCATAAATATGGATAGTGCTAAACATATTTAAGGTGCTGCTCCCCAGTTACAGACATTCATCACCATCAGACCACAAGTAAGTATTGAGGATATGCATTACTTAAAACTTAACTTTTAATAATATTTTTAGGATAAAATATATGTAGCCAAAATTTTTTATTCAAACAAAAGGAATGGTGTGCAAAAAACACCATGTTCCACCTACACCACCAAGTATTGATGTGATGCAAAGACCTCTAAAAGGTGGAAGGGAACAACGTATGGTCCACTGTAACTTGGGGGGGTAAAAAAATTCCCCTGTAAGGCCCTACTCTTGTATTATTAATTCCCTTCTTGTCAAGTGTTACTCGCCCTAAAAAGGGCAGCCCCACACAGGAACCTCTCCCTATTTTCCCCTTCAAACACTGCCATTTCGCAGGGTTTTTAGGGGGATATAGACAGAGTTTCCTGTGTGGGGCCACCCTTTTTAGGGTGAGTAACACTTTCCAAGAAGGAAATAATAATACAAGAGTAGGGCCTTACTGGGGAAGTTTTTACCCTCACCAGTTACAGTGGACAATACGTTGTTCCCTTCCACCTATGAGAGGAAAGTGTTACTCGTCTTAAAAAGGTCGTCCCCACAGAGGAAACAATACCTATTTCCACTTAAAATCCATGGGAAATGTCAGTATGTGTAGGTGGAAATAGGGAGAGGTTCCTGTGTGGGGCCATCCTTTTTAGGGCGAGTAACACTTACCAAGAACGGAATTAATAATGCGAGAGTAGGGCCTTACAGGGGAAGTTTTTAGCCCCCACCAGGTACAATGGACCATATGTTGTTCCCTTCCACCTTTTAGAGGTCTTTGCATCACATCAATACTTGGTGGTGTAGGTGGCACATGGTGTTTTTTGCACACCTTTCCTTTTGTTTGATTTAAAAAATAATTTTTGGGTCCATATATTTTATCCAAAGCATATTATGAAAAGTTATGTTTTATGTAATGCATCAATACTTACTTGTGCACACTAACACTTTTACAAAAGAGACCGTTTTCTTCTGCCTACCTGCATTACTGTAACTACTATTCTGATCCTGCCACCCGCCTGATGCCACACATCTGATGCCAAGTTCTCCTTTTTTCACCCACCTTCGTCACCGGGTACTGGTATTGCCACCCACCGCACCACCGGGTCACTTTCAGGACTCCTGATGCTGCTGCTTCCACCATATGTTCTCCTCATGCTGATGCCAGCACCAAGCTGTCTCATACTGCCACCATATGTTCTCCTCATGCTGATGCCAGCTCCAAGCTGTCTCATACTGCCACCATTTGTTCTCCTCATGCTGATGCCAGCTCCAAGCTGTCTCATACTGCCACCATATGATCTCCTCATGCGCATGCCAGCTCCAGGGTGTCCCATGCTGCCACCATATGTTCTCCTCATGCTGATGCCAGCTCCAAGCTGTCTCATACTGCCACCATTTGTTCTCCTCATGCTGATGCCAGCTCCAAGCTGTCTCATACTGCCACCATATGATCTCCTCATGCGGATGCCAGCTCCAGGGTGTCTCAATTTGCCACCATATGTTCTCCTCATGCTGCCGCCAACTCCAGGCTGTGTCATTAAGCCACTATTTAGTCTCCCCATGCTGCCGCCAACTCCAGGCTGTGGCATTCAGCCACTATATGGTCTCCTCATGCTTCTGCCACCTCCAGGCTGTGGCATTCAGCCACTATATGTTCTCCTCATGCTGCTGCCAACTTCACGCTGTGTCATTCAGCCACTATATGCGGCGACCAACTCCACGCTGTGTCATTCAGGCACTATATGGTCTTCTCATGCTGCCGCCACCTCCATGCTGTGTCATTCAGGCACTATATGGTCTTCTCATGCTGCCGCCACCTCCACGCTGTGTCATTCAGGCACTATATTGTCTCCTCATACTGCCGCCTCCTCCATGCTGTGTCATTCAGCCACTATATGGTCTCCTCATGCGGCCACCACCTCCATGCTGTGTCATTCAGGCATAATATGTTCTCCTAAGGCTGCCGCCACCTCCAGGCTGTGTTATTCAGCCACTTTATGCTGCTGCCACCTCCACGCTGCGTCATTCAGCTACTATATGGCCTCCTCATGCTGCTGCCACCTCCACGCTGTGTTATTCAGCCACTATATGGTCTCCTCATGCTGCCGCCACCTTCACGCTGGGTCATTTAGCCACTATATGGTCTCCTCATGCTGCCGCCACCTCCATGCTGTGTCATTTAGGCTCTATATGGTCTCCTCATGCTGCCGCCAACTCCAGGCTGTGTCATTCAGCCACTATATGCTGCCGCCAACTCCAGGCTGTATCATTCAGCCACTATGTGGTCTCCTAATGCCGCCACCTCTATGCTGTGTCATTCATGCATTATATGGTCTCCTCATGCTGCCGCCACCTCCACACTGTGTCATTCATGCATTATATGGTCTCTTCATGCTGACACCACCTCCACACTGTGTCATTCAGCCACTATATGTTCTCCTCATGCTGCTGCCACCTCCACGCTGTGTCATTCAGGCACTATAAGGTCTCCTCATGCTGCTGCCACCTCCACGCTGTGTCATTCAGCCACTATATGGTCTCCTCATGCTGCTGCCATCTCCACGCTGTGTCAATCAGGCACTATATGGTCTCCTCATGCTTCCGACACCTCTATGCTGGGTCATTCAGCCACTATATGGTCTTCTCATGCTGTCGCCATTTCCAGGCTGTGTCATTCAGCCACTATATGGTCTCCTCATGCTGCCACCACCCACATGCTGTGTCATTCAGCCACTCTATGATCTCCTCCTGCTGCTGCCAACTCCAGGCTGTGTCATTCAGCCACTATATGGTCTCCTCATGATGCCACCACCTCCACGCTGTGTCATTCAGCTACTATATGGTCTCCTCATGCGGCCACCACCTCCAGGCATGTCATATTGAATAACATTATTATTTCACTAACCCAGCACACACCCTATGCGTGTTACAGCAAGGCAAAGTGTTCTACACCCCTATTGAGGCTCTCTGTAGCCCAGAAATAGACATTTTTAATAGCGATTAACCGCAAATAAATTCAGACCGAAACTAATATTTTAGAAAAATTCGGCAAATTTGCCGAATCTAATTTTTCAAAAATTCACTCATCTCTAGATAAAACCAAATTACAGACACCTGCTCCCCATTCACACCTAAAATCTTGTAATGAGTCGCATGACCCAGGGGAGGGAAAATGGATAATTAGGCCTAACTTGGACATATCCACTTCGGGGTGTACTTACCAAAACACAGAAAATGTAGAAATCATCCCATTTTTTTTTTTTTTTTTTAGGTTCCATGTAAAACCAGTCTAAGGAAGTGGTTCAAGATTAGAATAATTAGTCTGCTTTTAACATCACTACACCTGTCCATAGTTTGCACCTGGTATTGCTCAGCCCCATTCACTTAAGTAGAATTGAGCTTCAATTACAGATGTAACCCATGGACAAGTGAAGCACTGTTTCAAAAAAGCAGTGATACTTTATTCATCGTCAGGGAACAGAGGAACGTGGCACTTCTGTGTTTGTTTATTCAACGTACAGTGCAAAAAACATGTCGATAAAAGCAGGGAGACACAGTCATCAAGGAACGCAGAATGGTGACAGCTGTTTCATGTACTAGGTAGACTTCCTCAGACCAGTCTAGTCCATAACTATCTGTTTTTTGCACTTCATGTTGCATAAACTAACGGAGAAAAAGGAAGAAGAATAATTTCAGCTCACCACTCTGCGATGCTGGAAGATCAGAAGTCCTGTAAGGTGCGGAGAGCAGGGCAGGCAAACAGCGGGCTGGGTCCCGGAATGGAATGGACAAGGAATGGGCAAAAAAGCACGGACCTCTAGCTGCTCCACTTGAGAGGGGAAAAATGCGTAAAACTTGACTTTTAATCCCTCAGGTTAAAAAGATAGGATATCCATGGACATACGACACACAAAGAATAAGAAACCGATGCGTTTCAAGCCCAAATGCGTCAGTTTCTTATTCTTTGTGTGTCGTATGTCCATGGATATCCTATGTTTTTAACCTGATGGATTAAAAGTCAAGTTTTACGCATTTTTCACCTCTCAAGTGGAGCAGCTGGAGGTCCGTGCTTTTTTGCCCATTCCTTGCATAAACTAACACCTTTGCATCTGATTTGGTAAGTGCCACTTTTCTCACTTCCCTGCATTTGAATGTGCGGACATTGCTGTCTATATTAGCTGAGCACCCTCGACTGTTTGTGAAGTTAAATGTGTTTTTGTTGTGTGTTGTGTGTATGTGGCTGTTAACCCCTGTTAGGGTGTTATATTGCTCTTTCACTTCATTGCTATGCCAAACACTGTTTTGTGTGGATTCTATACTATAGAACCAGATTAATTGACAGTGTGTTTTTGTCTTTAGCTTGCTCAGTGAATCCATGTCTCAATGGTGGAGCCTGTCGTCTGATGATCGCTACTAACAATCCAGTATGTAGCTGCAGGGGAAGATTTGTTGGCAAATACTGTAATATAGGTAAGACAAAAAACATTCACTCACCTTGATACCATAAGGGGAATATGAGAGACATGGGGCCAGTAACGCATTCCTCAATCTTTCATTTTATATCAACCCTTCAATCCACCAAAGGTTGCAATACAAGGCCTGTGTATGTTGACTTATAAACCAATATAAAGGGTTTAGGACCACCCACATCTAAAAAAAAAACTAGATAAAGAAGAATATTCAGAGCTCCTATGTGTGATGGCAGTATGCAGTATATGAAAGCAGTATATGCCAAATTGCTTGAGTTTTTTTTGCCTTCTTTATCGTAAGGCTGTGTTTATATTATGTTTGTAAATTAGCTACAGTGTATACACCAGTAAAACTCCACAGGGTCCCATTCACCTGGCGTATGCCAAATGGTGTACTTTTGGCATCCACCAGGCTGGTAGGCATTAGAATAACACACTTTTGCTCTATAGAAGAGTTTTTGCAGGCTATATAGATATACAGTGAAAGTAATTTTTGCAGTGGCATACAGCTTTTACTTTATTTACAGCTTTCCAGTGGAGGCAAAAAACAATGGGAGAATCCAGATGTATACCTATCACAAATTCTCAAGCACTGAATAGAGCCTAAATTAGTCCATCAAAATATCTTGTACTGTGCATAAATGTCCAGATTTCACCGCTATACAGTACCCAATAATACCATCATACAAGACCTAAATAATGCTATACCCAAACAAAACCACCTAATTTTGCTTCCATACATTTTTTTTAAAATCAACTGGTGCCAGAAAGTTAAACCGATTTTTTAATTACTTCTATTTAAAAATCTTACTCCTTCCAGTACTTATCAGCTGCTGTATAATACAGTGCTCTCTGCTGACACCTCTGTCCATGTCAGGAACTGTCCGGAGCAGGAGAGGTTTACTATGGGGATTTGCTTCTACTCTGGACAGTTCCTGAAAAGGACAGACCCTCGTGGTCAGGCATCTTATCCACTATCCATTGGATTGTTTTCTGGCGGAGTACCCCTTTAAGACATAAAAAAAGCCAAGAGAACCAAGCCCTTCATTTTATATCCCAGACTGATGAGATTTCTTGAACAATATCTCTATTACTGGAGGTGGTTCTATTCAGTCAATATTGGAGACACCGTGTACCACCTTTCTTCCAATTATTTAACTCCGTCCAATAAAATAAAGTAACACAGTAAGTTATTCTACAAATTTTGATTTAGAAATGGTGAAACCAGGTGTCAGGACCTGACAAGCTCTCACTGCGCAGCACTTTTTCTACCCAAATTGTCTATTATTCTTCTACATTTGATGCTCAATTAGCTGAAGCGAATCTGTCAGTTATTATTCATCCTCTGGGTTATCATGAATCTCCAACTTTGCTCTGGTGGCTCAGCACATATTGTTCCAACTACAATCATTTCATTTTTAGCCTGACTCCCAGGTTTTTACAGCAGATGCCATACCTTGAATGGCAGGTGATTTGCATAAGGGATAATGTAGATAACAACACTCTGTGGTCTAATTCAGCCACTATATAGATGGACACGTCTTTACAAAATTGCTTATGTTAGTTATAAGGTGTGTAAAGAAACAATATGTACAGATGCAGCATTTTGACTGTGTATTCCAATAAGACCAATAAGACTGTCATATATATATATATATATATATATATATATATATATATATATATTACAGCTCTGGAAAAAACTTACCAGTTTCTTTGGTTATACAATGTGTAGGTACAGTATGTGTTTGAGTATAATGAACAGTTTTGTTTTATTCTATAAACTGCATACAACATTACTCCCAAATCCCGCTAAAAAATATTTTCATTCACAGTATTGGTGGAAAATAACAATTGGTCAAAATAACCAAAATGGATACATTGTTTTCAGGCCTCAAATAATGCAAAAATGAAAAAAAAAAAAAATCATACTTATTTTTTAAAGATCACCTGTCATCAAACCATATTTTCTAATCTAACTCAGATTATATTCCCTAACTACTCCTTACACCCCTCCTGCCTTTAACAAAAATATCAGAGCCTTAAAAGGCTGTGTATTATACCTTTCCCCTTGTTCACATTTTATGAGCTCTCACTGAAGCCTGTGAGAGCTGTGCCTCGCCATGCCCCACATGCACTTCCTGAGTTTGGTCTCCTGCAAGGTCAGGAGGAGACCAAACTCATTATTTGACATAACAGAGCCACCTATTAAAAACATATCAAGGTTGAGAATTTTAACCGCAAGTAAATAGCAAAGTGTCTTATAATTACATAGGGAACAATATATTAAACATTTTGTTTGGTGACAGGTACTCTTTAACAACAAAATCTTAATGTTTTGGTGGAATATCCCTAATTTTCTTTCTTTGAAATGGTTATTTTCTGTTGGCGTTCCCTCCCTCCAACTACAAGTCCCAGGATCCCATGTTTGTAAGTGTGAGGTCACTTTTCTCACTCCCACACATCAGCTACCCCACCCATTGATACACACCAGGGACAATTCCCTGCCGCCCTGTAAAGACTGATCTCCCTCCCACACAGTGGTCGCTCCACCCATTGAGGCAGACAGGCTCCCTTTCAACACCTGCCTAATGATATAATGTCTCGGGCCACACTACAACCTGGGAAAACCTGAGACGACACTCAATTTGCACGCCCCAATAAACAATGGGGCAAAGATCACATAAGAATTGCAAAGCCAGTCATCAAACACAGGTACAGACACTATATTATGAACTACACTAACTTAACAGCCCCTGTACCATATTCCTGGAATACCTCTTTAATCTTAGCTTTTATGCATCTTGGCATGTTCTCCACCAGTCTGTCACATTGCTGTTGGGTGACAAAAATTTCAAGTAGCTCAGCTTTGTTTAATGGCTTGTGACAGTCCATCTTCGTCTTGATCAAATTCCAGACGTTTACAATAAGGTTCAGGTCTGGAGATCAGGCCGGCTATGACAGGGTCTTGATCTGGTGGTCCTCCATCTATACCTTCGTTGTCCTGGCTGTGTGGCATGGAGCATTGTACTCTTGGAAAAAACAATTCCAAGACTTAAGGAACATTGTCAGAAGGATGCAGTTGTTCTTCCAGGATAACCTTGTACTTTGCTTAATTTGTGCACCCTTCACAAAGACAAATCAGCCCAACTCCAGCTTTACTGAAGCTTCTGCTCCTTAGATGTGTCTATTTTAATAAATAGTCCAGAATAATACCCCCACACCTACAAAATGTTTCACTTCCGGCCTTGGGGCATGGTCAGGCAAAGCACACCACGTCCAAATTGCAAGGAAACAAAAGGTGCCAGCTCACGTGGTAAGAGTCCAACAACTTTATTGATCGCATTAGTCATTAGTCAGACCACATGTGGAGTATTGTGTCCAATTTTTAACCCCTGTATATAAGAAGGACATGGCTGAACTGGAGAGGGTGCAGAGGAGGGCGACAAAGATAATAATGGAATGGGAGGATTACAGGACCAAGACGGGTTATCAAACTTGGGGTTATTTAGTTTGGAGAAATGACGTCTTAGGGGCGATCTGATCACAGTGTACAAATATATGAATGAACAGTACAGAGATCTTTCTAGTGATCTTTTTATACCTAGGCTGATAACCATGACAAGGGGCATCCTCTATGTCTAGAGGAAAGAAGGTTTTACCATCATCACAGATCGGGATTCTTTACTGTAAGAGCAGTGAGACTATGGAACTCTCTGCTGCATGATGTTGTGATGTCTGACTCAAACAATTTGAAGGGGGTCTGGATGTTTTATAGAAAAATATAATATTACAGGTTATAGATACTAGATTTATGAGGATAGAACATTGATTCAGAGATTTATTCTGATGCGATATTAGAGTTGGGAAGGATTTTTTTCTGTCACAGTAGGCTCTTCAGTTGAACTCGATGAACTCTTGTCTTTTTTCAACCTTACAAACTATGCATACAAAAATAATAAAATCCATAATGATCCAGCAAAATGAATAACACGTTTTGTACACAATGGGGGAGATTTATCAAAACCTGTGCAGAGGAAAAGTTGCCCAGTTGCCCTTAGCAACCAATCAGATCGCTTCTTTCATTTTGCAGAGACCTTGTTAAAAATTAAAGAAGCGATCTGATTGGTTGCTATGGGCAACTGGGCAACTTTTCCTCTGGACAGGTTTTTTTTATAAATCTCCCCCAGTATTCTCATAGTCTATGACTAAGACTTTTTAGTTCGAAACACATTAGTTATTTTACTGCATCATTATGGATTTTATTATTTGTGTATGCAATCAATAAAGTTGTTGAAACTTTACCACGTGAGCCGACACCTTGCTTTACTTATCATGATAAATACTTCCCCATCAATTAACAATGCCTAAACATCTTTTCTTTGAACTCCATACTTCACTATTCCTCTGTTACTCCTCCTGGAAAACTATGTATAAAATGATAGGTGGGAGTCAGTGGGGTGTGTCTATAAACACTCTGTCAACACTCAACAGTCAACACTGATTGGACAGTGTCAAATTGCGTAGTGACACAACCTAACTGGAGAATGGTCAGGCCTAGGTGTCATTTTATTCATGCAGTTCCTTTAGGAATAACATGTCAGTAACGTCAGTAACCTACCTGAATAAAACATTCCAGCTTCTTTTTGATCATTGCCTGTTGTGTCCTATAGATCCAAAGCAGGGCTGCTACAGTTATGGCAATGCATCAGAATATCGAGGTATGGAGAAGAAAAGTCGGTCAGGCCACAGCTGTCTGAAGTGGGATTCTGATGTTCTTCACCGAGAGATTCATATCGGCACACAGGAAGACTTTGTGCACAAGGGTTTGGGATCCCATTCATACTGCAGGTAAGAATTCCTTAAAGGGGTTATCCAGGAATAGAAAAACAGAGATAACTTCTTTAAAAAAAAAAAAAACACTCCCTGTCTGTCTCCAGGTTGGGTGTAGTTCTGAAGTAAATAGAGCCAAGTTGTAATACCACACCCAACCTGGGGACAGACATGGAGCTGTTTTTGAAAGAAATTCTCTCTGTTTCTATTCCTAGATAACCCCTTTAAACTTTCAACCTTTAGGTGCTGTATTTTGCTGCATATTTTCCTACCCATTAAAAGTCAATGGGAAGCAAAATCAGCTGCAGAAAATATGCAGCAAAATACGGCATGTTTAACCCTACCCTAAGGGTACGGTCCTGCGTAGCGCTAACACAGCGTATTTCACGATGCAAACAATGTGAAACGTGTAAAACGTTGCGTACTCGGCAATGAGCATACACACAGGGCTACCTGATGGCTGAGGTCACCGTCACACTGGTGCGTGGCACCGCCCCTAAACCTCCCTGAAATTACACAGCGTATTTCCAGAGGCGCAACACATTTTTCGCAGTGTGAAATACACCGAGTAAGCGCTACGTGGGACCGTACCCTAAAGGTGGAAAAAAAAAAAAAAAGCTAGGAAAAACACCATGCGTGCATGTATGTTAGCATTTTTCTGGTGTTCCCCCCCCCCCCCCCACACCAATTCTCCTTTAAAATCCTTAAGTCATATGATGAAAGAATCACATGATTTGTAATGAGAAAAACACAGGGGATAAAACCCCAAATAATAAAAACCTAGCGGATGCATTTTTTAACACAAATTTTGTTTGCCATTCTTGTGGGGAAAATAAAACCACTAGAAAAAAAACGGCAACATACCTGCACACGTGGTGTTTTTGTACGTAGCCTTAGGGCATTGTTTCCCAACAATGGGGGAGATTTATCAAAACCTGTGCAGAGGAAGAGTGGTGCAGTTGCCCATAGCAACCAATCAGATTGCTTCTTTCGTTTTCCACAGGCCTCTAAAGAGGCCTGTGGAAAACGAAAGAAGCAATCTGATTGGTTGCTATGGGCAACTGCACCACTCTTCCTCTGCACAGGTTTTGATAAATCTCCCCCAATGTGCCTACAGATGTTGCAAAACTACAACTCTCAGCATGCCTGGACAGCCTTTGCCTGACTGTAGACAGCTTGCTGCAAAATATAGGCTGTACATGGTTTGCTTACTTGTTTTTTCCATTACAGTACTGTACTATGCTCTTTTATTGGTAGAACTTTACCAGCAATGGCCAGAAGGTGGCACTATCACGCAGTCCTGAGCCATGCAGGCATTATTAATCGTGACATGTAAATCTGTCATACAGGTCACATGGTACTCCAAAATAATTTGCATGTATTAATTCAGTCAGCTGTTTAACAATGTTAATTTAAGCATTGCAGGTCTGCCCCATAGTATTACCCTGTGAGCCTGCGAACAAACGTGTCAAAGGTTTATTTATAAGCTTTTATTCAGGGATTACATGGATCACCATGTGCTGAATTCTTCATGAAGTGACTATAATGCAACAACTGCTTTTTGGAATAACTTTTTGAATTTTTTTTTCAAAGGCGCTATGTATTGATTTTTTGGCCTCCACAGGATAGGGGATAAGTAGCGGGGGTCCGAGCACCGGGACGGGACCGGGTCCTCTCAGTGAGGATGGCACCAGTAGACGGCATGCGCTCGGACCCCCCGAGGCCTGTGGAGGCCAAAAAAATCAACAAATAGCCCCTATATAAACTAAGATAGTTATTGCATTATAGTCACTTCATGAAGAATTCAGCACATGGTGATCCATGTAATCCAAGAATAAAAGCTTATAAATAAGCCTATATACACTTACTTTCTGTTCTCTGCTGCCACCTCTAGTGGAAAGCAGTAGTGCTACTGTCCAAATCTCCAAAAATGCTCCAGCTGGTGTAGTTATTAGCCCTAAAACGATTCTGCACAATAATATGCATTTTTTGTTGTTGTAAAGTACCTTATTTTCTTATCCCTTAAGTTTTGATGGTGGCTGTGCGCATTCCTTTGGAGCAGAGGTCTCCATACTGTAGTCTTCCAGATCTTGTAAAACTACAACTTCCAGCATGCCTGGGCAGCCAACGGCTTGGGGCACCCCTTGAAAAAAAACAAATTAGGACACCCTTACCGAATAATTTTTTTAATGTTGGCTATATGCAGGGGCGTCCCTCGGTCAAATCATTTGGGGCCCCTGTGCCAACAGCAACTGTGGCATGCAGGACACCAGGTCTCCAGGCATCACACATAAGGACACCAGGTATCTCACTGCCGCAGCCAGCAGCACTGTAGCTGGTGTCACAACCTTCTTTCTCACTGTAACCTCTTAGCCAGTGTTCCACAACATGTGTGCTTCCAGGTGTAGCAAAACTACAACTCCCAGCATGCCCAGATAGCCAAAGGCTGTCTGGGCATGCTGGGAGTTGCATTTTTTTCTAAGTCTGGAAGCATTCTGGTTGGGGAACACTGTCTTAGAAGTTACAGATGGAGTAAATATGGTGGTGATGAGGTACAGGTACATGGTACTTTACACACCAGGGCATATCTGCATCTCATCACCGCCATCTTTACTCAGTCTGTAACTTCTAAAGCAGTGTTTCCTAACCAGGGTATCTGCAGATGTCGGAAAAAAATACAACTCCCAGCATGCCCAGATAGCCAGAGGGCATGCTGAAAGCTGTAGTTTTGCAAAAGCTTGAGGCACATTGGTTGGGGAACACTGCCTTAAAAGTTACCACCATATTTACTCCATCTGTAACTTCAAAGACAGTGTTCCCCAACCAGGGTGCCAGATGTAGCAAAAACTACAACTCTCAACATACCCAGAGGCCCAATGGCTGTCTGGGCATGCTGAGAGTTGTAGTTTTGCAACAGCTGGAGGCACCCTAGTTGGGGAATACTAGTATATAGTGTAGACAATAATGTAAATCCATGTACATACAGAGTAAGTAATGTAATTTCATATAGTGACCCTAACAGCAGAACAATGACTGCAACTCTGGAGCTGTAATCATTATTCTGCTGGTGGACTCACTGTGTACATACAGTTCATTACTTATCCTGTACTGATCCTGTGTTATATCCTGTATTATATACTCCAGAGCTGTACTCACTATTCTGCTGGTTAGGTCACTGTGTACATACAATCCATTACTAATCCTGTACTAATCCGGTGTTATATCCTGTATTATATACTCCAGAGCTGTACTCACTATTCTGCTGGTTAGGTCACTGTGTACATACAATCCATTACTAATCCTGTACTAATCCGGTGTTATATCCTGTATTATATACTCCAGAGCTGTACTCACTATTCTGCTGGTTAGGTCACTGTGTACATACAGTACATTACTTATCCTGTACTGATCCTGTGTTATACCAATTAAACACTAGAACAAATAGAGAACAAAGAGCGCTCCGATGTGTAGAACAGTTTAGGTGTTAAACAGGATAATGGATCAATATGCGCTAACCTTGGTGGTTGTGCAAGGCAGGCACAACACTCAGGTAGGTATATAAGATCCCAGGGGACACAGCTGCAGCGATCCTTCACACGCCGAGGCACGGCGTGAACAATCAGGAGGACGACTGGAACACACAGGAAGACGGAAGGTAATGATCGCGCTGCCAGGACAGAGGACCGGAAAGGCCAGGTAAGCAGAACTAGTTTATTTTCACACAATGCGTTTCTGGATCGGTTGATCCTTTCGTCAGGCGTACAGCGCAGCACACCTGACGAAAGGATCAACCCGATCCAGAAACGCGTTGTGTGAAAATAAACTAGTTCTGCTTACCTGGCCTTTCCGGTCCTCTGTCCTGGCAGCGCAATCATTACCTTCCGTCTTCCTGTGTGTTCCAGTCATCCTCCTGATCCTGTGTTATATCCTGTATTATACTCCAGAGCTGTACTCACTATTCTGCTGGTGAGGTCACTGTGTACATACATTACATTACTTATCCTGTACTGATCCTGAGTTATATCCTGTATTATACTCCAAAGCTGCACTCGCTATTCTGCTGGTGAGGTCACTGTGTACATACATTACATTACTTATCCTGTACTGATCCTGAGTTATATCCTGTATTATACTCCAGAGCTGTACTCACTATTCTGCTGGTGAGATCACTGTGTACATATATTACTTATCCTGTACTGATCCTGAGTTATATCCTGTATTATACTCCAGAGTGGCCCCACCCATTGAGTGGCCCGCCCCATTGCCCCTCCTCTTTTGTGGCCCCACCCATGGCCCGTGCCCCGGATCTTTTGGAGGCCTAGCAACACCCCTGGCTATATGTAGGACTCCCTGTAGGTAGGTAGCTTGGCCCCGGTTTCATCCCTTTTACAGGTGTAGAGGAGTGCAGGGGTGAATAGGTGTAGAGAAATAACAGAAGGGTGTACATAGGTGACAGTGAGGTGAACATATGGGTGACAGAAAGAGGGGTGTAATTGGGAGACAGAGGGGAAACAGATGGGGTGCACATGGGTGTCAGAATGGTGTACAGGAGTGTCAGAGGGGTGTAGAGATGTGAGAGATGTAGAGGGGTGTACATGGGTGAAAGAGGGGCGTACAGGGGTGACAAAGGGGTGTAGAGAGGTGTACAGGGGTGACAAAGGGATGTACAGGGGTGACAAGCGGTGTAGAGGGGTGACAGAAGGGAGGGGATTCAGTACCTTAAGCTGGGTAGGCCTCTGTCAGCGCTGCCCCTGCTCCTCCCCTCCATCCACATCATTCAGCTGAGGGACCAGGGAGAATCCAGAGTCCAGAGCTGCTCCACAGGAGATACACGAGGATTGGAGCTGCAGCATCACCCGTCCCGGCACTGCACACAGATGTGATAGCTTGGGAGTGTAGGGTATGGGGAGTGTAGCTGTGCGGTAAGCAAAGGGTGCTTGTTAACCCTTAGTATTCGTGACACCAGGGTGAGGGCTCCTCAATAAAGCTTTTCCTACCGCCGCCCTTCCCAGGAACGATAGGGAGGTAGATGATAATAGATTTGAGGTAGATAATATTAGATTGTCCACAACCGGAGAGTTTTCTGAAACAGTGTTAACTTTTACTGAAGGTTTTCTGCAAGCTTCATTAACATAACAGTCTTTAAGCATAACAACAGCTTTCCTTGGAGAATGACAGAGGTTTGGACTTTAGCATTTAGAGTCTCTTAGTATATCACGTTGTTCCACTGCATTTAGGGGATTAGTTGCAGTCCAGTAGTCACGCTAGCATTAGCAGGGATTTAGATTTGAACTCACGATTTTGGTTCTGCTGATGCTAGAGGTTTTGAGGCCTAGCCTGTTAGTCCGGCATCCACGAGAGCAGCAACCCAAGAGAGCGATAATTGGATGCAGTTCCCTTATATGGGCAGGGGGTGGACTAACGCTAATTGGTCCATACTGATGTCAATCACCATTACAGAGATTTGTGGGTAACATGTGACCCAAGGACCTCCTAAGGTCCTACAACATACCATAGAGGTTATGCGCATGGTCAAATGAACGAAGGTCCTGCGACACTGAACAAGGTAAGTACTATACATTCCTATAAAATCTAGGTATAATTATGAAGTATATACATATACTAACATTAAAGTTAGACTTTAGGAGAGGCGACTAGGGTCTGTCCCACCTGAGGAACCCTACCTGAACGTAGTTACTCTGACTTTGGGGAACTCTACACTAGGAACTGTTTGCAATACTGTACCGGGACACCACACAGACTTCTCTCCCGCCTGGCCTGCACGCCTGTGACTCACGGGTGCTCACCCTGGACATGGAAATCAAAAAATGTTAGTGCCATATTTCCCACCAGAGTGTCCTGGCACCCCAGTTGGGAATCAATGTCTCGGTGTAATGTGCTTGACTTCCTGTGTAAGCAGGTGCAGCGGCCAGGGCCAATGCAGCCGTGACCGCTGCGCCCCTTGCAACAGCGCACCTGAGGTGATCACCTGAGCTACAGCCCTGTGTCCAGGCATGCTGGGAGTTGTAGTTTTGCAACATCTGGAAAGCCACAGTTTGGAGACCACTGCTTTAGAGAATGACAACTTGCTCCTTTCTCTCCGGCCTCCCTCTCCCTTGTCACATGGAACATAATATGTCCACAGTACATGCCCATAGAGAAACATATGTGTGCATAAAAACAATTCATTGATCTAGCACCTTATATTGGTGGTCAGTGTGCCTGAAAATCACAGATGCAGATGTCTGGCCCTTGTCTCTTTCTAACATAGTTTAGTTGCCACTGCTGAGTTTAGTAAAGCCAGGAAAGAGCAGAGCAAGGAGATAACATTCGTCAGTAAATCCCCCGGGTCAAATAAATCCATATTAGCTGTTGTTAAGTCTGATCAGACTAGTTGACCAGGGTCGAATGTCAAAAATGAAAGAGACAGAGACCCCTGGTGGCCATTTTTTTTAACCAAGCTTTTCATATCTTTGGCCAAATTTTTTTTTTTTAATAAAGTATATTAAGAAAATGCCTATTTTTTTACATTTTGACGACACAGTATGTACATATAGTTGGCTCAACAGGACGTTCATGTAGTAGCTGTGCTCACTTCATAAATTGCAGGTCTCAGCTGCTATCAGCAGCCATGGACCCACCATTAGTGGCAGACATCAGCTATCATGCTGATGCCCGCCATTAACCCTTCAGATGCTGTGATCAATACTGATCACGGCATCTGAAGCATTAGGGGTGTTGTGACACTCATCGGACCACCCGCATCTCGATCGCCAGGGTCTGATGAGTCAAGATGGTGGCCAGAGGTCTGCTTATGCTTACCTTCTCCAGGGCCTATCCAGTGATCCTCTTGAATGGTCTGTCTTCTGGCAGACTATACAAGTTGATTGTTGATATCACTGATAAGTGCTGTGCCAATGCATAGCACTAAACAGTGTTGGGAAATGCAAAATCATGTGTTTTACATTGTGTATTAATAGCACTTGATCAGTAGATGGCGCTGTGCAGTTGTTGTATATACCTGCAAACTTGTTTGTTCATTCACAGGAAGGAAGTTCAGTGTTTTTTTCTGATATGTCCTCTCTTCTATCTTTCCCCTATCCAAATAAATAATCTACATAATTTTGCATCATCACAAGCTACTAGTGTCTTTCCTGATATATAACCAACAAACAGTAATAGCTATCAATAGATTGCTATGAATAAAACAATAAAAAAGTAATAATTTTTTATAAATGTGAAGAAGCCCCTCCCCCAATAAAAATTCAAATCACTCTTTTCCCATTTTGCAAATAAAAATAAATAAATATATTGTTACGCCGAGCGCTCCGGGTCCCCGTTCCTCCCCGGAGCGCTCGCCTCATCCTCGTTGCTGCAGCGCCCCGGTCAGATCCACTGACCGGGTGCGCTGCGGTACCGCCTCCAGCCGGGATGCGATTCGCGATGCGGGTGGCGCCCGCTCGCGATGCGCACCCCGGCTCCCGTACCTGACTCGCTCTCCGTCGGTCCTGTCCCGGCGCGCGCGGCCCCGCTCCCTAGGGCGCGCGCGCGCCGGGTCTCTGCGATTTAAAGGGCCACTGCGCCGCTGATTGGCGCAGTGGTTCTAATTAGTGTGTTCACCTGTGCACTCCTTATATATACCTCACTTCCCCTGCACTCCCTCGCCGGATCTTGTTGCCCTTGTGCCTAGTGAAAGCGTTCCCTTGTTTGTTCCTAGCCTGTGTTCCAGACCTCCTGCCGTTGCCCCTGACTACGATCCTTGCTGCCTGCCCCGACCTTCTGCTACGTCCGACCTTGCTTCTGTCTACTCCCTTGTACCGCGCCTATCTTCAGCAGTCAGAGAGGTTGAGCCGTTGCTAGTGGATACGACCTGGTCACTACCGCCGCAGCAAGACCATCCCGCTTTGCGGCGGGCTCTGGTGAAAACCAGTAGTGACTTAGAACCGGTCCACTAGCACGGTCCACGCCAATCCCTCTCTGGCACAGAGGATCCACCTCCTGCCAGCCGGCATCGTGACATATATTTAGTATCTCCCTGTTTGGAAATGTCTGAACTGTTAAAATATGATATTATGGATCCCGTACGATGACCAGCGTAAACATAAAAAAAAAATACCAAAGTGCAAAATTGCTGTTTTATGGTCACATCACATCACAGAGAAAAAGGAATAAAATATCAGTAAAAAGTCACATATACGCAAAAGTGGTACTGATAAAAACTATAGATTACAGCACAAAAAATTACTCCTCATACAGCAGGATATACAAAAAATTAAGAAAGTCAGAGGCAGTCAGAAGAGGAAAATGTTTCACATACTTATTTTGTTAAAAAAAACTTTTGACTTTATTTTAACCCCTTAAGGACACATGACGTTCTCATACGTCTCCATTTCCGAGTCCTTAAATGGGCACTGTCATGAAGTAAAAAAATTGATATGTTGTAGTACTTAAGTACTACAACATATCTCTAATATACTTTAATTAAAAAAAAGTGATTTTAAACAAGTTTAAAATCACTTTTAAATTCGGCCACTAGGGGTCGCCCTCCTAGTGGCCGAATGCATTCAGCAGTGACGTCACTACTGGATTTCGACTCATTTCAGCCTGGCAATGAGTCGAAATCCAGGCACTGCTGTGCTCGCTCCCGCCTGTCAATCAAACAGGCGAGAGCAAGCACACTGATAACTGGGGCTACGCGCATTGGCCAGCTCCACTGGCCTCGCGCGCGGCCCCGCCCGCCCCCGTTACCCTGTCCGGAGGCAGCGCTCGCACTCATTGCTGCGCTGATCCTCCGGATGGGTAAGTTATTTAGAATAGCTACCATTATTGTAATCGGTCCCGGGTCTCGGCAGTATTATCGTGCACGGCAGGCCGGCGATGCTCCTCTACTCCTCCTCCCTGGATAGCACATGCACAGGTAAACAGGGAGGAGGAGACCCCGGAGCTGCCTGCCGTGCTATTGGCAGATCATCTATGCGCGCTCCCGACAGAAGCGCTGCATAGACGATCTGAGGGCGGAAGCAAGCGCCCAGCAAGGCATCAGTGACGTTGCGCTTGCTGGGACGCGCTGCTTCCTGCCCTGCTTTATAGAGCAGATTTAGAAGCACTAAATCTGCTCTATTAAAGCGATTTAATTTTTTTTAAAGCCAGGTAGGGGGTTAGGGCTAGATTACTAATAGGTAGGGACAGATTATATTATATATTACTTGGTGGGAGCTACACTTTAAGGACACATGACGTATGAGAACGTCATGTGTTTTACCGGCCCCCCGCAACCATCTGGAGCGGAGCTGGTCCCCGATGCCTGCTGAAATCGTTCAGCAGGCATCGGGGCATATCGCCCAGGGGGGTCATTATGACCCCCCATGTCGTCGATGGCCGCAGATCGCTGGACAATTCAGTCCAGCGATCTGCGGCGGATTCCGGGTCAATCGGGTCTCCAGTGACCCGGTGACCCGGAATTATTGGCTGATCGGGGCCGTCAGAGACGGCCCCGAACAGCCAGAGCCTGCAGGGGTGAGGTGGCACTGGTGCCACCTCACGATCGCCCTGATTCGTCGGCCGGATTACCGGCCGACCAATCAGGGCGCCTGCTGCGGGTGTCACTCCCGCAACCCGCTCCGCCCCTCTTCCGGAGGACGTGAGCGGGTGCGGGACGTGCACCCCGGGTGCTGGGGACCCCGATCCCCGGCGCCCCTGTTGGGATCGGGGCCCCAGGAGCAGCGGCGGCGGCGGAGACGACGAGGGACTGACCTGGTGCAGCGAGGATCGTTGGAGGTGAGTGACAGCCTCCTGCTGTTGCTTAGCAACAGCTCCCAGCATGCAAAAAGGGCATGCTGGGAGCTGTAGTTATGCAACAGCAGGAGGCAGACCACCACAACTCCCAGCATGCCCTTATGGGCATGCTGGGACTTGTAGTTTTGCAACAGCTGGAGGCACATTCTTTCTATGGAAAAGTGTACCTTCAGCTGTTGTGTAACTACAACTCCCAGCTTGCACAATCAGCTAAAGTGCATGCTGGGAGTTGTAGTGGTGCATCTGGTGGTTGCATAACTACAACTCCCAGCATGCCCGTTGGCTGTCGGTGACTGCTGAGAGTTGTAGTTTTGCAACAGCTGAAGGCACACTGAGTTAAGTAGCAAACCAGTGTGTCTCCAGCTGTTGCATAACTACAATCCCCAGCATCCCCAGCCAAAGTAGTATGCCTCCAGCTGTTGCATAACTACAACACCCAGCATGCCCTTCCGCTGTCCGTACATGCTGGGGGTTGTAGCTTTTGCAACAGCTGAAGGCACACTGGTTGCAAAACACTGAGTTTGTTACCAAACTCGGTGTTTCACAACCAGTGTGCCTCCAGCTGTTGCAAAACTACAACTCCCAGCATGCACTGATAGACCGTACATGCTGGGAGTTGTAGTTTTGCAACAGCTGGATGTCCCCCCCCCCAATGTGAACGTACAGGGTACACTCACATGGGCGGAGGATTACAGTAAGTATCCGGCTGCAAGTTTGAGGTGCAGCAAAATTTCTGCCGCAGCTCAAACTGCCAGCGAGAAACGACTGTGAACCCCCCGCCCGTGTGACTGTACCCTAAAAACACTACACTACACTACCACACAATAAAATAAAAAGTAAAAAACACTACATATACACATACCCCTACACAGCCCCCCTCCCCTCCCCAATAAAAATGAAAAACGTCTGGTACGCCACTGTTTCCAAAACGGAGCCTCCAGCGGTTGCAAAACTACAACTCCCAGCTTGCACTGATAGACCGTACATGCTGGGAGTTGTAGTTTTGCAACAGCTGGATTTCCCCCCCCCCCCCAATGTGAACGTACAGGGTACACTCACATGGGCGGAGGATTACAGTAAGTATCCGGCTGCAAGTTTGAGCTGCGTCAAAACTACTGTGAACCCCCGCCCGTGCGACTGTACCCTAAAAACACTACACTACACTACCACAAAAAATAAAATAAAAAGTAAAAAACACTACATATACACATACCCCTATACAACCCCCCCTCCCCAATAAAAATGAAAAACGTCTGGTACGCCACTGTTTCGAAAACGGAGCCTCCAGCTGTTGCAAAACAACTACTCCCAGTATTGCCAGATAGCCGTTGACTGTCCAGGCATGCTGGGAGTTTTACAACAGCTGGAGGCACCCTGTTTGGGAATCACTGGCGTAGAATACCCCTATGTCCACCCCTATGCAAGTCCCTAATTTAGGCCTCAAATGCGCATGGCGCTCTCACTTTGGAGCCCTGTCGTATTTCAAGGCAACAGTTTAGGGCCACATATGGGGTATCGCCGTACTCGGGAGAAATTGGGCTTCAAATTTTGGGGGGTATTTTCTGCTATTACCCTTTTAAAAAATGTAAATTTTTTGGGAAAACAAGCATTTTAGGTAAAAAATATATATATTTTTTTTACATATGCAAAAGTCGTGAAACACCTGTAGGGTATTAAGGTTCAAATTACCCCTTGTTACGTTCCCCGAGGGGTCTAGTTTCCAAAATGGTATGCCATGTGGTTTTTTTTTTGCTGTCCTGGCACCATAGGGGCTTCCTAAATGCGGCATGCCCCCAGAGCAAAATTCGCTTTCAAAAAGCCAAATGTGACTCCTTCTCTTCTGAGACCTGTAGTGCGCCAGCAGAGCACTTTTCACACCCATATGGGGTGTTTTCTGAATCGGGAGAAATTGGGCTTCAAATTTTGGGGGGTATTTTCTGCTATTACCCTTTTTAAAATTGTAAAAATTTGGGGAAACCAAGCAATTTAGGTAAAAAAAATATATATTTTTTTACATATGCAAAAGTCGTGAAACACCTGTAGGGTATTAAGGTTCACATTACCCCTTGTTACGTTCCCCGAGGGGTCTAGTTTCCAAAATGGTATGCCATGTGTTTTTTTTTGCTGTTCTGGCACCATAGGGGCTTCCTAAATGCGGCATGCCCCCAGAGCAAAATTTGCTTTCAAAAAGCCAAATGTGACTCCTTCTCTTCTGAGACCTGTAGTGCACCAGCAGAGCACTTTTCACCCCCATGCGAGGTGTTTTCTGTATCGGGAGAAATTGGGCTTCAAATTTTGGGGGGTATTTTCTGCTATTACCCTTTTTAAAAATGTAAAATTTTTGGGAAACCAAGCATTTTAGGTAAAAAAAATATATATTTTTTTTACATATGCAAAAGTCGTGAATCACCTGTAGGGTATTAAGGTTCACTTTACCCCTTGTTACGTTCCCTGAGGGGTCTAGTTTCCAAAATGGTATGCCATGTGTTTTTTTTTTGCTGTCCTGGCACCATAGGGGCTTCCTAAATGCGGCATGCCCCCCAAAAACCATTTGTCGCTCCTTCCCTTCTGAGCCCTCTACTGCGCCCGCCGAACAATTAACATAGACATATGAGGTATGTCCTTACTCGAGAGAAATTGGGTTTCAAATACAAGTAAAAATTTTCTCCTTTTTATCCCTTGCAAAAATGCAAAAATTGGGTCTACAAGAACATGTGAGTGTAAAAAATGAAGATTTTGAATTTTCTCCTTCACTTTGCTGCTATTCCTGTGAAACACCTAAAGGGTTAATACACTTACTGAATGTTTTTTTGAATACTTTAGGGGGTGTAGTTTTTATACTGGGGTCTTTTATGGGGTATTTCTAATATGAAGACCCTTCAAATCCACTTCAAAACTGAACTGGTCCCTGAAAAATAGTGAGTTTGAAAATTTTGTGAAAAATTTCAAAATTGCTACTGAACTTTGAAGCCCTCTGGTGTCTTCCAAAAGTAAAAACTCATAAATTTTATGATGCAAACATAAAGTAGACATATTGTATATGTGAACCCAAAAAAAATATATTTTGAATATCCATTTTCCTTACAAGCAGAGAGCTTCAAAGTTAGAAAAATGCAAAATTTTCATTTTTTTAATCAAATTTTGGGATTTTTCACCAAGAAAGGATGCAAGTTACCATAAAATTTTACCACTAAGTTAAAGTAGAATATGTCACGAAAAAACAATCTCGGAATCAGAATGATAACTAAAAGCATTCCAGAGTTATTAATGTTTAAAGTGACAGTGGCAAAAAACGCTCCGGTCCTTAAGGTATAAAATGGCCTGGTCCTTAAGGGGTTAATGCAGTACAGCAATAGAAAAGTGTGTAACCAAGGGCATTATGTTAGTCGTATTGACCCGCAAAATAAATAAACTGTGTCAGTTTAACCCTCAAGTGCTCTGCGTAGAAATGAACACCCCCCCCACCCCTAAAAAATGCTAAATTGAGATTTTCTTTTCGATTTCCTGCCAGAAATAACATTTTTGGTTGCCCGTACATTTTATAGTAAAATAAAAGGTGTCATTACAAACTACAGTTGGTAGCACAATAAACAAGCAATATGGCTCTGTGGATGGAAAAACAAAAGCGTTATAGAGGAGATAACAGGACACTTACTAAAACCAGCTGCTCCATCTGTGTGTCTCTGCCTATGTCTTCCTACAGCAATACCCTCCACTCTCTCCCTCCCTACTGATTTCTATAGGAGGCAGGTGTAATCTGATCCCTCAGTTAGTAGGTATTCTATCTTTATTTTTGTTTGTTTGAAGATGGATTTTACTACTGATTTAAAAGTAAGTGATCGTTAAAATAATTGGAGCGAAAAAGAAAGGTGTGTGATAAGAGAAGAAAGAGGTGTTTCTCTGTAATAAGATTTAGTACAGTACAAAGTTTTCTATCACCATTTGCACTATTAACCCCTTAAAGGGGTAGTCCAGTGGTGAAAAACGTATCCCCTATCCTAAGGATAGGAGATAAGTTTGAGATCGCGGGGGGTCCGACCACTGGGGCCCCCTGCGATCTCTCTGTACGGGGCCCCGGCTCTCCGCCCAGATAGCGGGTGTCGACCCCCGCACGAGGCGGCGGCCGACACGCCCCCTCAATACATCTCTATGGCAGAGCCGGAGATTGCCGAAGGCAGCGCTTCGGCTCTGCCATAGAGTTGTATTGAGGGGGCGTGTCGGCCGCCGCCTCGTGCGGAGGTCGACACGCCCCCTTCCCGCGGGCTGTCGGGGCTCCGTACAGGAGATCGCAGGGGGCCCCAGCGGTCGGACCCCCCCCCGATCTGCAACTTATCCCCTATCCTTAGGATAGGGGATAAGTTGCTCACCACTGAGTCACCACTGGACTACTCCTTTAAGGACCGGGGCTTTTTCCATTTTTTTCATTTTCAATTTTTCCTCCTTAACTTTAAAAAATCCTAACTCTTTAAAATTTTCACCTAAAATTCAATATGATGGCTTATTTTTTGCGCCACCAATTCTACTTTGTAATGACATCAGTCATTTTACCCAAAAATCTACGGCGAAACGGGAAAAAAAATCATTTCCGACAAAATTGAAAAAAAAATGCCATTTTGTAACTTTTAGGGGCTTTTGTTTCTACGTAGTACATTTTTAGGTAAAAATGACACCTTATCTTTATTCTCTAGGTCCATACGGTTAAAATGATACCCTACTTGTATAGGTTTGATTTTGTATTACTACTGAAAAAAAATCATAAATACATGCAGGAAAATATATATATTTAAAATTGTCATTTTCTGAGCCCTATAACTTTTTTATTTTTCCATGTTCAGGGGGCTATGAGGGCTAGGGGATAAGTAGGTGATCACGCGGGGTCCAACCGCTGGGACCCCCATAACCACCGGGACGGGACCCGATGCTAAGTGTGAAACGCGTGCTGCAGGTGGTACCCACTCCATTCATTTCTACGAGAGCACTGAAAAGACCCGAGTACAGCACTCATCGCCACTCTCATGAATGGAGGGTGTGCCGTCTACCAGTAGACAACATGCGCTCCTCACCGAGGGAGCTGGGGTCCCATCTTTACTCTGCACATCAAACAGGAAAATGCTTTATATTAATAACTGAATTATAGCTTTTTTCCAGGAGCCCAGACAATGACGCAGCTCCTTGGTGTTATGTTATGAAGGAGAACCATGTGTCCTGGGAGGATTGCCCAGTATCTGTATGCAGTAAGTATTGAACATGTATTTTGTATCTTGTCTTCCAAATTTATTGTTTTCATAACAGCCCTCACCCACTTGACTCTTCCGATGTCCTCACCCTTCCTTTATATATATATATATATATATATTTATATATAGATGCAAATCATAAAATGTTGCAGTATCTTGTAATACATTTTTTATTGGACTAACAGCATTTTGTAGAGACAAGCTTTCGAGATTCCTCCCTTTATCAAGTCCAAAGCAAATTTACTTTGGACTTGATAAAGGGAGGAATCCCGAAAGCTTGTCTCTACAAAATGCTGTTAGTCCAATAAAAAAGGTATTACAAGATACTGCAACATTTTATGATTTGCATCTGCATCATTGGACTAATACGGCTACTCAAATTTACTATATTATATATATATATATATATATATATATATATATATACATATATATGATACTTAGAGTCCACTGAGTGTGATGCTTAGAGTCCACTAAGATTTTCCAGTTACTCCGTCTTTAATGCTTCTTATTTTATAGCTGACAAAGCAAGGAGAATAGTAATGGAAGAAGAAGATTCTGTCTTTGCTGTCACAAAACCTAAATGTGGTAAAAAACACGAGAAGCGTGTTGTCACCAGAGGACGAATCCTAGGTGGTCTTTCAGCTCTTCCAGGTTCTCACCCATGGTTGGCAGGAATATACATTGGGAATCTATTCTGTGCTGGAAGCCTCATATTGCCCTGCTGGGTTGTCTCGGCTGCCCACTGCTTTGCTGACAGGTACATTGTAATGTTTTGTCTTTTTCTGCAGCTTTGTTGAACTGGTTGACAAAATTGTAAGTCCATTTATAGAGAAAACGTTTACAACTAGTCATGGCTAGGTTTTCCTTTACCCGGGATAAAGTCCAGGGCACATGTTCTACTTGCTCCTTCCATTTCTGCTCTTGACCTTCCAGAGGGTTCCCATTGCAGAATCCTTCCCATGATACATTGATATCGACAGACAACTGCAAAATACTTAATTTTACTGGCACACTATGATGCCAATTCAAGCAAATAGGCCTCTAATGGATGTGGATGCCAACAGTATCCTAGATCAATATGCCACAATCAATTCTGGGGGTCTCAAGAGATGAAGACCTCCTGTTCTGTACTGACAGGGGCAAGAAACCTATATCAGCTATCGACAGATGGGTAATGCTTCCTTTTTGTGGAGATTCAAATAAGTGGCAGGAGAGCAACATCTCTTCCTTCTGGAGAAGAGCTACTTTGCATACACTAGAATGGCATTGTCAGCTTGAAATTATGGATTTATGGAAAAGTAAAAAAAATTTAAATAAAGGATTTCTACATTTTAAATTTCTGTAATTTTTTAACCTGATCATCACTAATTTCCTATGGAAGACGTCGCTATAACACAATGCGATAACTGGATTTTTCCTTAAATTTTGCAGCATTTACATTTTGTTGTAGAATGCCATGGAAAATGTTCCTGTCTTTTTGGATGGATTTGGTCTCTGCCATACTTCACAGAGTCACTTGTAACCTTTACCAGCAGACTAAATAATCACAGTAGCTATTTTCCCCTTTTCTTGCTATAATGTTGTCTGGTACTTAGCGCTTTATAGTTTTTATTTAACATAATTGAAAGTGACTGTGTGAGACCTATTTCACAGATAACATTGAAATCTGTAACGTATACATCCAAAGTCAGGATATCTTTTTAAAATTCCCTGGCAATTTCAGAGCCTGAGACTTGCCCTTAAACTATTGTGAACTGGATGCCTATTTGCTGGAAGTCCCATGCAAGTCTATAAGAACTCCGGCAAAGCCGTATGCAGATCGTTATAGCCTCAGGCTCTGAAGTTGCCCAGGAATTTTAAAATGATATCGTCCTGAAAGAACATTGCTGGATGTATGCTTTAAAGGGTGTTTCTATTTAAAGTGGAATCATTTTTTTATATATAGCTAGGGTGGTGTAAAAAAAGAAAAACGTAAAACTCACCAATCCTGAGCCCTCTCCGCTCTTGTTGCCTTGCTTCCATTCCCTGCTTGCCCCCACTTCTTCCTGATTCTTGTGACTCATCGAGCAGGAACTGCACTGTGGCCAGTGATTGGCTGAAAATTGTAGGAACCAGGAAGAAACAGCCATGGGCAGGGACTGGAAATGTCAGAATGGTAGATGCAGGGAATGGGTGTCGGTGAGTAAGTATTACTTTATTTTTACACCATCACCAGCTATATATATATATATATATATATATATATATATATATATATATATATATACATATATATATATATATATCTATCCCCCTCCTGGACAACCCCTTTAAATGATAATTTGTGATGTTGTTAGGAATGTCCGGACATAACATTTTTGGGGACTGCTTTTGATATCCATCCAGAAAACAGCACTGTATCATATAGTTTGCGGTGTTCTGAGTTATGTGTTTGGGCATTTCTGAAGTAACATTTTGTTAGAGACCCCCCAGTACTGCAAGTCTCTGACTATGGATGAAGGAATTCGGCACATCATCAAGAGCAGCTTCCATGGGGAATCTTGGGGGCCTAAATCAGTCAGAGAAATCTAATTTTAGTGAATAGATATACAATTTCTTCCGGGAAAGGCATTCAAGCCCAATCTGTTGATCTATTTTCAGTCCCCGGAAATCAAGCGTGAAAGTGGTTCTGGGACAGCAATTGTTCAACAAAACATCAGATGTCACTCAGACGTTTGAAATCGACAGATATATTTTTTATCCTGAATATTCTGTGTTTAAACGCAATGAACATGACATTGGTAAGTAACAATACCTTACATATGCCTATAATGGATCGATAAGGCTAAGCAGAGGTGTAGCTATAAGAGGTCCGAAAGTAGCAGTCACACAAGGGCCCTAGTGTCTAAGGGGTCCTAGAGACCCCTCTGCCACATAATAAAAAGCACATGGTAGGTGGAAGTCCTTTTACAGATTGTATATTGGGACCAAGGAGCTTCACCTTGTTTCTAGGTAACACATTGGAAATGTGAGGAAAAATTTACTTAAACGGGTTATCCAGGAAAAAAACTTTTTTTTAATATATTAACAGGCTCAAGAAAGTTAAACAGAATTGTAAATTACTTCTATTAAAAAAATCTTAATCTTTTCAGTACTTATGAGCTGCTGAAGTTCAGTTCTTTTCTGTCTAAGTGCTCTCTGATGACACCTGTCTCGGGAACTGTCCAGAGTAGAAGCAAATCCCCATAGCAAACCTCTTCTATTCTGTGCAGTTCCCGAGACAAGCAGAGATGTTAGCAGAGAGCACTGTTACCGGACAGAAAAGAACAACAACTTCAACAGCTGATAATTATTAGAAGGATTACAATTTTTTAATAGAAGTAATTTACAAATCTGTTTAACTTTCTGGAGCCAGTTAATATATAAAATGACATTTTTTCCTGGAATACCTCTTTAAGGAGAAAAATAGCATAACATAATCAAATATCCTTCTCCTGCTGCTCCGGGGCCACTGCTCTGGCCGTCACTGGGAGTCTAGATTTACTTGGATGCAGCAGCTACATTCCCATATACCCATAGGACTACTGCAGCCACTCACTGGCTTCAGCTGTGTAGGGCGTGAGACTGCTAAGGACATATGGACACATCGGGTAAGAGTCATCAAGACTTGTGCAGACGAAAAGCCGAACAGTTGCGCATAGTAACCAATCAGATCGCTTCTTTCATTTTTGAAAAGGCCTCTGAAAAAAGAAATAAGCAATCTGATTGGTTGCTATGGGCAACTGGTCAACTTTTCCTCAGCACAGTTCTTGATGAATCTCCCCCATCGTCCTGGAAGCCAAGTAAACACAGACCATCCTAGAGGACTGAAGCAGTGGTGCTGGAATGGTGGGAGATCTATTGATTTTAGGAAGAGGCAGAAAGAAAGAAGCCTGATAAGTGGAGACATTTTTCTCTAATAAAATATATTATGACATTTCTTCTTTTGACTTATACTCTTTTACAATATTTATCAAAAGATTAGGGACCATTAAAACTTCTTGAAACATGAGCACAGAATGACGAAAATGGAAGGACCATGGGTGCATTCATCATTGTAGGTGTAGATGAAACATTTTTTGTGTAAACCAAAAAGTCACAAAAAAGAGTCCGAGAAGCTGCGCGGCACCAACTGTGAGGCAAATATGCACACAAAAACAGCTCTAAAGACAATGATAACTTCTAGACTTGTGCACTAGAAAAATTTTCGTTTAATTTCGTTTCGTTTTTTCGTTTTGGAAAAAAATTTCGGTTCGGCAATATTTTCGGTTTAGATTTTTCGGATACATTCGGTATTCGGGTATTCGTGTTGTTTTTTTCGGATACATTCGGTATTCGGGTACATTCGGTAAATCTTTTTAGTCTTTTTTTTGGACTTTAGCGATCCTAATAAATAATGGAGATACCTTTTTTATAAAAATTTCGCAGGGTATCATAAAAAAATCATAATAAAAAAGATACAGTGGTGATGGAAAAAATTGTATCTAACGAAATGTATCTTTTTTATTATGAAATGTTTATTCATTTTTAAACAGGGATCAATTTATGTGAGCGGGTAAAGCACAAAAAATGGAGCCGACAATAATAAAAATGTAGTGTGTGCGTGTTTTTCACTTTTTTTTTTTTTAAACATTTTTTAGGTAGTACTACTACTCCCAGCATGGAACACACTCTTCCATGATGGGAGTAGTAGTTACCTGTATTAATTGACAGATCGCAGGGGTCCCTTGCGATCCTCTTGTATAATGTATAGATGCGGGGGCTGCTCTTCTATGGTCCCCTGCACTCACGTATATATACACATATTCATATTTCCCGCAGAGCTGTGATTGGCCAGATGGTTCCAGCCAATCACAGCTCTCTGTGAGAAATAGGAATATGTGTATATATACGGCCATGCAGGGGACCATAGGAGAGCTGCCGCCGCATTCATACATTATACTGGAGGATCGCAGCGGGCGTCAGGAGTGATACCCGCAGTGATCTTCCCTTTACTACAAGTACTACCACTCTCAACATGGAGTACACTCTGCTCCATGCTGGGAGCTGTAGTACCTGCATTAATAGACAGATCGCAGCGGGTGTCAGAAGTTACACTTGCTGCCATATGTCTATTAATGCAGGTACTACAGCTCCCAGCATGGAGCAGAGTGTGCTCCATGTTGGGAGTATTAGTACCTGCAGTAAGGGACAGATCCTCCTGACACCCCCTGCGATCCTCCTGATGTGAATGTCGGGATCAGCTGTTCTCAGGGCTACAGAGCCGGGAGAACAGCTGACGCTGAGCCGTAGGTATACATCGTATATCTACTGCCAAGCAAGAACTTACAGTGAGCCTGCAATGTGTATATACAGTATACACATTGCTGGCTCACTTAACCCCTTGCTGAGCTGTGTGCTATGCGCAAGCCCAGCAAGGGAAGAGTTAACTTACACTGCTGGACAGTGTAGGTTAACCCTTTGGGTGGTATACACTTTATACAGCTATCTATAGATAGCTGTATACAGTGTATACAGTAGACGAAGTCCAGCTTACTTCCCTCAAGTCCCGGGCTGGGTTCGTGTAGCTCCGCCCCTAGTGATGACGTCATTAGGGGCGGAGCTACATAAGGGAACAAGGCTAGTTAATCTGAAGCTCTGTTCACATTGTACGTTTTGTATAATGTGAACAGACCCTTCTGGCAGTGTCTACCCAGACAGGGAGACTCCAGCTGTTGCTAAACTACAACTCCCAGCATGCCCAGACAGCCAAAGGCTGTCTGGGCATGCTGGGAGTTGTAGTTTTGCACCAATTGGTTGCTCCCTGTTTGGGTAGACATTGCATCATGGGTGCTCTCCCCAGCGGACAGCGCCAAAAATGTCATAACCAATTTTTTGTGTTTTTTTTCTTCTCGCTTCAGATCCGTGTATGCAGAGGATTACTGCGGATTCGATGGATTACGGCGGATTATTTATTTTTTCCTTTAATAAAATGGTTAACGAGGGCTTTGGGGGAGTGTTTTTTTAAATAAAATAATTTTTCCAATGTGTTGTGTTTTTTTAATTTTTATAGAATTTTCAGGGCTAGTAGCGGAAGCTGTCTTATTGACGGAATCCATTACTATGCCAGGGCTTTGAAAATACGGGGAACCCTATGCGTTTTTTTTTTAATTTAAATAAAAAAATAAAATAAAAAACGCATAGGGTTCCCCGTATTTTCATTCTCACCACAATACCAACCAAACAGCAACAGCCTGACGTTACCAGGGTGGGTGAGGACCATTGTTACTGGCCCTCCCCAGCCTAAATAACGCCAGCCTGTTACCGCCTAGGCCCAGGAGCGCCATTTTGACGCTCCGGGCCTGTTGGTACCGGCTCTTCCCGGCACCCCTGTGGCGGTGGGTATCGGGGTAATAATTGGGGGTTAGCGCTAGCTGTTTTGGGGGCTAGCACTAAGCCCTGGCCTAGTAATGGATTCCGTCAATAAGACAGCTTCCACTACTAACCCTGAAAATTCTATACAAAAAAAAAAAACACAACACATTGGAAAAATTATTTTATTTAAAAAAACACTCCCCCACAGCCCTCGTTAACCATTTTATTAAAGGAAAAAATAAATAATCCGCCGTAATCCATCGAATCCGCAGTAATCCTCTGCATACACGGATCTGAAACGAGAAGAAAAAAACACAGAAAATTGGTTATGACATTTTTGGCGCAGTCCGCTGGGGAGAGCACCCATGATGCAATGTCTACCCAAACAGGGAGCCACCAATTGGTGCAAAACTACAACTCCCAGCATGCCCAGACAGCCTTTGGCTGTCTGGGCATGCTGGGAGTTGTAGTTTAGCAACAGCTGGAGTCTCCCTGTCTGGGTAGACACTGCCAGAAGGGTCTGTTCACATTATACAAAACGTACAATGTGAACAGAGCTTCAGATTAACTAGCCTTGTTCCCTTCTGTAGCTCCGCCTCCTAATGACGTCATCACTAGGGGGCGGAGCTACACGAACCCGAGCTGGGACTCAGGGAAGTAAGCTGGACTTCATCTTCTGTATACACTGTATACAGCTATCTATAGATAGCTGTATATTGTGTATACCGCCCAAAGGGTTAACTTACACTGTCCAGCAGTGTAAGTTAACTCTTCCCTTGCTGGGCTTGCGCATAGCGCACAGCTCAGCAAGGGGTTAAGTGAGCCAGCAATGTGTATACTGTATATACACATTGCAAGCTCACTGTAAGTTCTTGCTGGGCAGTAGATATACGATGTATACCTACGGCTCAGCGTCAGCTGTTCTCCCGGCTCTGTAGCCCTGAGAACAGCTGATCCCGACATTCACATCAGGAGGATCGCAGGGGGTGTCAGGAGGAGTGACATCCCTGGGATCTGTCCCTTACTGCAGGTACTAATACTCCCAACATGGAGCACACTCTGCTCCATGCTGGGAGCTGTAGTGCCTGCATTAATAGACATATCGCAGAGAGTGTAACTTCTGACACCCGCTGCGATCTGTCTATTAATGCAGGTACTACAGTTCCCAGCATGGAGCAGAGTGTACTCCATGTTGGGAGTGGTAGTACTTGTAGTAAAGGGAAGATCACTGTGGGTATCACTCCTGACGCCCGCTGCGATCCTCCAGAATAATGTATGAATGCGGCGGCCGCTCTTCTATGGTCCCCTGCATGGCCGTATATATACACATATTCCTATTTCTCAAAGAGAGCTGTGATTGGCTGGAACCATCTGGCCAATCTCAGCTCTGCGGGAAATATGAATACGTGTATATATACGTGAGTGCAGGGGACCATAGAAGAGCAGCCGCAGCATCTGTACATTATACAAGAGGATCGCAAGGGACCCTGGCGATCTGTCAATTAGTACAGGTAACTACTACTCCCATCATGGAAGAGTGTGTTCCATGCTGGGAGTAGTAGTACTACCTAAAAAATGTTTTAAAAAAGAAAAGTGAAAAACACGCACACACTACATTTTCATTATTGTCGGCTACATTTTTAGTGCTTTACCCGCTCACATAAATTGATCCCTGTTTAAAAATGAATAAACATTTCATAATAAAAATCATACATTTCATTAGATACAATTTTTTCCATCACCACTGTATCTTTTTTATTATGATTTTTTTATGATACCCTACGAAATTTTAATAAAAAAGGTATCTCCATAACTTTTTAGGATCGCTAAAGTCCAAAAAAAGAATAAAAAGATTTACTGAATGTACCCGAATACCGAATGTATCCGAAAAATCAAACTATCTGTATCCTTTTTATTAACTTTGTTATCAGAATTAATTCTTCACGTTGTTTACGGATAACGAATGCATTCGTTATTTACAGGTCGGGAAATAACGAATGTATTTGTTACTTTGCTATTCGTATTATCGTGGCTATTCGGGAATGTTCAAAATATGTTTTCGTGCATTCGGATGGGTCCGAATGCACGAAAACGGTAAACTTCGTTAATTTAGACATTCGTGCCGAACCGAATTGCACATGTCTAATAACTTCTTCCCATGTTCTTCAAAGGTTTTTGTGGACATAAACAATAGTGTGTGAACCAGAATTTTAGTGTTTATTAAAATATGAAAGTAGACAAAAATAATTTTTATACTCTCACAAGAGAGTAGGGTTTGCCAAAAAGTGGGTGAAGTTTACACAAAAGGGTGTGTGACAATTACTCACTTTTATTTATTCCTCACATAAATTGTTTGAATTTTAGGTGAACCATAGGTGATCATAAGAAGCTCGCCATATATCCATTGTACATGGTCTAATGAATGCTATATCTCATTGGCACCCACTTTAGACACTGTTAGGTTTTCACATTTGATTCTGTGTATTTTGTGGTTCTCTTTTTAAGAGGTTTCTTTTTCCATACTTCTTTGGCTTCCATTTATTCTAGTTTTAATAAAACTGAAAAGAAAAGATGGCCATTGTGCAAAGAAAACGCCATTTGTCCAGACGATCTGTCTACCAGATGGTATCACATTTGAGGAAGGGCACACATGTGATATATCGGGATGGGGTCGTATGAATGAAGGTAAATTAATCTAAATATTATATTGTCATCAAAGTACAAAGATCAGACGTCCCCAAGTTTTGGTGAGCCATGTTCAGCTTATAGTGGAGCAACGTTAAAGGGAAAGTCCAGGGAACTGAACTGTTTAGGACCTTATCCCCTATCCACAGGATAAGTGTCCTAGTGGTCAGATCTACAGAGATTGGCTGGCCAAGCCTTCACTTGCGTCTGTCCAGGAAGATGGGGACCGGTGCGCTTTGAGGATGTGTAAGTAGCCGGGGCCCCTTACAAGAGATTGCGGGGAGTCTGATCTTTGGGTGGATAGGCAATAAGTGTCTAAAAAGTTCAGTTCCCTGCAATACCCATTTGAACTCAAAAACAGAAGTGGAAAATGATTGTCCTATCCCGGAGCGAACTCACCTTTTGCTACTCTGAACGCTGTTCAGATGGCTCTAGTCTCAAAGGAATAGCAGCACAGAGAAAAATGAAAGCAGTCGGTGTGTGATGTGGATGGCTGAGACATTAAAGGGGTGGTCTGGGGAAGTAAATTTACCCCCCCCCCCCCAGAGCAGAGCAACCTTGTCTCGGAAGGTGGAGTCCACTCCTCTCTGAGGATGAGTACGTTGCTGGGGAGAGGATCATCGGTCAGACTTTTCAGAGGATAGCTGATAAAGTTTAGTTCCCGAACAACTCATTTAGAGACATTGTCCAGGAATAGAAAAACAGAGCCATTATTTTCCAAAAACAGCACCACACCTGTCCTCAGGTTGTGTGTGGTATTACAACTTGGCTCCATTCACTTCAATAGAACTGAGCTGCAATACCACACACAACCTGAGGACAGGAGTTGTGCTGTTCTTGGAAGAAATAAGCTCTGCTTATTTTTTTTTATTCTGGATAACCCCTTTAAATAATGGATGCCTTGCCCCATTCTGTAAGCTAGCCCTGGGATACATCATACTCACATATCAATGAAAGTATTGATAGTAGCAGCTATTTGAAGCAAATGTAAAGGTTGTCCCATCCCCACCACACCTTTCTTATTGTTGGCCACAGTCCACTACTGTATTGAGTGAATGGGAGTTGACAAATATACAATAATACATTTGGTAAAATGTTTGTACCCTAACCAAAAATCTTATTTAGAGAATTGCATTATCATTTCTAGATGAGACCGATTACGCAACTGTCCTACAAGAAGCTGTGGTGCCAATAGTGTCTGACAATAAATGCAGCAGTCCTGAAGTCTATGGATCTGAACTAAGTGAAAACATGTTTTGTGCTGGATATTTTGACTGTAACGTTGATGCCTGTCAAGTAAGGACTGACATTTTTTCAGGGGGGAACAATGCATTTGAAAAGTCTTCAGACCCTTTCACGTTTTTCATATTTTGTTATGCTGCCACCTTGTGTTTAAATAAAAGAAAAAACTTAAAAGATTTCCCCCATTATTTTGCAGTCAATACCCCATAATGATGCAGTAAAAATAGAATTATACAGGGAGGGCCATTTATATGGATACACCTTAATAAAATGGGAATGGTTGGTGATATTAACTTCCTGTTTGTGGCACATTAGTATATGTTTTTTCTATAGGAAGAGGGTCATGTGACACATCAAACTTATTGGGAATTTCACAAGAAAAACAATGATGTGCTTGGGTTTAACGTAACTTTATTCTTTCATGAGTTATTTACAAGTTTCTGACCTCTTATAAAATGTGTTCAAAGTGCTGCCCATTGTGTAAACTGAAGGTCCCGTTCCAATTTTTGTTTTGCCCATTCTGCAGCACCTGAAACTACGGATACTGGAAGCCTGTGCTAGCATTTCTCCTGTGGTGTTGCTATCAGTGTGTGAAGAGTGGGAGAAGAGGGTTGCATTGACAATCCAACACAATGGGCAGCACATTGAATACATTTTATAAGTGGTCAGAAACTTGTAAATAATGAAAGAATAAAGTTACGTTAAAACCAAGCACATCATTGTTTTTCTTGTGAAATTCCCAATAAGTTTGATGTGTCACATGACCCTCTTCCTATTGAAAAAACTAAAGTTGGATTCAAAATGGCTGACTTCAAAATGGCCGCCATGGTCACCACCCATCTTGAAAAGTTTCCCCCCTCATATACTAATGTGCCACAAACAGGAAGTTAATATCACCAACCATTCCCCTTTTATTACGGTGTATCCATATAAATGGCCCAACCTGTAGAAATCATTGCTAATTTATTGAATACATTTTTTAAAAAATATTACATTTGTATTCATAAGTATTCAGACCCTTTATTTAGCCTTCAGTATTCTTGGGGGATGATGCCACAAGGTTTGCACACCTGGATGCTGGAATTTTCTGCCATTTTTTCTCTGCAGATCCGCTCAAGTTTTGTCTGGTTGGATGGGGAGCGTTGGTGGAAGCCATTTCAAGTTTTTCTAGAGATGTTCTTTTGGGTTCAAGTCAGGGCTCGGGTTGGGCCACTCAAGGACAATAACAGGATTGTCCCCAAGCCGCTCCTTCTTTGTTTTAGTTGAGTCCTAGAGTCATTCAACCCTGACCAGTCTCGCTGTTCCCACAACATAAAGCTGCCACTACCATGCTCCATTGTAGGGATAGTATTGGCAGGTGGTGAGCAGTACCTGATTTCCTGCAGACATGATGCTGCCCCACATACTTCACTGCAGGGATGGTATTGGGCACGTGATGAGCAGTGTCAGGTTTCCTCCAGACATGATGCTTAGAATTGAGTCCAAAAACTTTGTTTTGGTTCCATCAGACCAGACCAGGAAATCTTATAGCTCACAGTCTGAGAGTCCTTGAGGTGCTTTTTTGCAAACTTTAGATGGCTTTTATGCGTATTTTACTAAGGAGAGGCTTATTTCTGGCCACTCTGCCATAAAGCTTAGTTTGGTGGAGGCTGCAATGATGGTTGACCTTTTGGAAGTTTCTCCCATCAGAACAGAGGATCTTTGGAGCTCAGCCAGAGTGACTTTTGGGTACTTGATCACCGCTCTTACCAAGGCCCTTCTCTTCTGACTACTTAGTTAGGTGAGGCGGCCAACTGTAGGAAGAGTCCTGGTTGTTCAAAACTTCTATCATTTAGTGGCCACTGCACTCCCAGGAACTTTTAGTGCAGTAGAATTTTTTTTTTACCACTTTTTTAGATCTGTGCCTCCCCACAATCTTGTCTCTGAGCCCTGCAAGCAGTTATTTTTACCTCATGGCTTGTTTTTTTTTGCTTTGTTACGCATTGTCAGCTTTGAGAGTATAGATTGATGGGGGGGGGGGGGGGGGGGGGGAACTGCCAACAGACCACCAAGGACCCCATCCCACCCCCTGCACTCTCATGACTCTTTTGAATGGAGCAGCAGGTCAGATAAGGGGATAAGTTAATTTAGTTAGTCATAAGTTAAATACAAATGGGATTTCTTAACATGACAACCCATTAAAGGGGTACTCTCATGCTAAACATCTTATCCCCTATCAAAAGGCTAGAAGATAAGATGTTAGATCACGGGGATCCCTCCGCTGGGGACCCCCACCATCTCTCCTGCAGCACCCCCATTTTTCAGCTGCACAGAGCGAAGATCGCTCTGTGGCTGATGACGGGTGATGCAGGGGATGGAGTATCGTGATGTCATGCTTGTGACGTCACACCTTGTCCCCTCAATGCAAGTCTATGGGAAGGGGCGTGCAGCTGAAAAATGGGGGTGCTGCAGGAGAGATCATGGGGGGTCCCCAGCAGCGGGATCCCCTCTATGTAACATCTTACCCCTATCCTTTTGATAGGGAATAAGATGTTTAGCGTCAGAGTACCCCTTTAAAATTGGATATTGCATCTATATATCTTTATAAAATTTTGCAATTAATTTTAAGAAATTCTGTTTTTTAATTCTAGGGTGACTCAGGAGGGCCACTCGAGTGTCAGCAGGATAAAACCTCTTACCTGTACGGAATTGTCAGCTGGGGTGATGGGTGTGGCAGGATCAACAAGCCTGGAGTGTATACAAAAGTGTCTAACTATGTTCAATGGATCAACAGCAAAACTATGCCCAAAAAAGCTGATAAAAAACGATAGTTGTCCTGTCCTTGAGGTTTAAAATAAAGATACTAAAGTTATAATTTTTTTTAGGTAAATACATATTATTGCAATGGATGACAGAAGTGACTCCAAGTAAATAATTTATTTGTATTTTTTTATTTTTATTTTTGGCACCATTTCTTTAGATATTTTAGATATTTGGGCATCAACAGATTTCAGAGGTGTAAGCAATGACCCAAATGCAAAATTACTTTTATAAGGCCCTCTAACTATAATGCATGATTTCGTATTATTGGTCTTCTTGAATGGGGCAAAGGGACTTTTAGTACTCCTTTAGGTTTCAGGGCCCAAAGGTAACAAAAACCTTACACATCTGACAATTTACTATATATGAATTAGAATGATAAGGAATTGGATGTCATGACAGCCTGTGCAGAGCAATTATTAAATATTCCTTAATCTGTGTCAAATATTAACTCATGCCATACGCCAAATTTATACATTTCATGTAGCCAAAATAAACACAAGAAAATCAGCTAACAAATGAGGCATACCACAACCACTTTTGATACATTTTCCCCACAGTCATCCCAAAAAGTACCATTCAGGTGTGAAGATTATAATGGACTTTACAGAAGAGGAATAAGAGTGAGCACGTAAAATGTTGTCAATAATAGTCAAAATGAGGGACATTTATCAATGTTTGCTTATGTCTTCTTTTTTTTTAGTAATTTTTTCCTTACTTTTTTTTTGCTTATGTGTGACTTATTTATCAATTGGTTTCAGCCTGTTGATAATTTTCTTTCACGTAAGCAATTTTTCCTTTTTTACTTTGGTAGTAGCTTTTTCTGCTCCATGTTTGAGCTGGAGTAAATTTAGTCAATTTTTAACCCTTTTTTTTGCGCAGTTGGGACTGTCGCAGTTAATAAATACCTGACTACCCGTAGTCCATTTTAAAATTATTACTACGTAGTTAATTTTTGGAAAACTTGCTTTTCTCGCTTTCCAGTCAAAATGTCGCACGAAAAATCGCGTAGTCGCAGTTGCGACAATTTTGCGACAATTATAGTAAAGAAAACCTGACTAAACCCGTTGATAAATGTCCATAAATATGTGTATAAACTGCTAAATAACTTGAATTATTTGGATTGTGGATATGTTCTTTTACTTCATCATGTGTCATCCTGGACCTATAAGCAGCAGATAATATAACATAATAATACACTGTGTGGACCATTATTTCCAGAATGGGATCATTATGCTCAAATTGTAACCTAATAAAAATAAACTAATAAAACTGCTGTATCATATACATATTTTTTTCCGTTCCAAAGAAAATAGAAACATAAGCAATGGAGGGCTTATTGGTTACTTTTGCTCCACTGGAGTCCAAATCCAACTTAATTTTTCTTTATTTTCCTTCTACACTCCATATACAGATGTTATGTAACTTCTAATATTCGTCCTAGTGTATATGAGATTGTGAATCATATTGTGTTGTCGTTTGGTAATAATTATGGTCATAAAAATATTAATTATGAAAAATTAAAAATTATGACAATTATAAAAAATATCAAAATTATGACCTGGTGAATTCTAGAGAAAGCCAATCAATACAATTCACATCTGAGTCCGACTATTTCCTCAGATATCAACAAGTTCTTTTTATGACGGGATGACATTAACACTCAAGGATGTAGTTTTGCAATATACAATAATACACAGGTATTATAAAAGTATGCAGATTTATTGGTTATAAGATTATAAACATAAATGAGTAATAAACACAATGATATATGCAAATTAATATTAATTAGATATATTAGTAAACATTACAAGTTTGTTAATTGACTACCTAAAAGTAGAACAATACGTAGTATTTATCGGGGTATACCATGCACCGGCCTATAACACGCACCCTCATTTTACCAAGGATATTTGGGTAAAAAAAGTTTTTTACCCAAATATCCTTGGTAAAATGAGGGTGCGTGTGTGTGCATGTGTATACCCCGATACACTGTTTCTGACCCCGCAGAAGCCCCCAAGAAAGGCAGGGGGAAAGAGGCCATCGCTGCCCGCTTCTCTCCCCCTGCCTTTCCTGGGGTCTAGAGCCCTGCTACCGCCGCTTCTCTCCCCTTGGCTATCGGCGCCGCTGCCCCTTCTCTCCCCTGTCTATCAGTGTAGCTACCCCATTGCCGGCGCCGATAGACAGGGGGAGAGAAGCGGCGCCGGCAATGGGGTAGCGGCGCCGACAGACAGGGGGAGAGAAGGGGCAGAGGCACCCATTGCCAGCGCCGCTGCCCCCGTTGCCTCCCCCATCCCCAGTTGTATAATTACCTGTTGCCGGGGTCGGGTCCGCACTGCTTCAGGTCTCCGGTGTGCGTCCCCTGCGTCGTTGCTATGTGCTGCGAGACGCAATGATGTCACTCGTCATTGCGCTGCGCCGTGCAGCGCATAGCAACGACGCAGGGGACACACACCGGAGGCCTGAAGCAGCGTGGACCCGACCCCGGCAACAGGTAATTATACAACCGGGGATGGGGGAGGCAACGGGGCAGCGGCGCTGGCAATGGGTGCCTCTGCCCCTTCTCTCCCCCTGTCTGTCGGCGCCGCTGCCCCATTGCCGGCGCCGCTTCTCTCCTCCTGGCTATCGGCGCCGGCAATGGGGCAGGGGCAGCGGCACGATAGACAGGGGGAGAGAAGGGACAGCGGCACCGATAGACAGGGGGAGAGAAGGGGCAGCGTCGCCGATAGCAGGGGGAGAGAAGCGGCAGCAGCAGGGACCCCAGGACAGGCAGGGGCAGAGAAGTCGGCAGCGGTGGCGGTCTCTGCACCTGCAAAAGCCGCTGCAGTTCATTGATTTAAAGCGCCCGCTTTAAATAATTGAACTGCAGCGGCTTATCGGCGTATAACACGCAGGTAGACTTTAGGCTGAAAATTTTTGCCTAAAAAATGCGTGTTATATGCCGATAAATACGGTAACTTGTTACAATGAAGCAAAAGCTACGAGGTTAGGAATATCATATAAGAAAAAGGTTATATATCACTGTGTTCAGAGGAAACCTTATGATATCAAGACGGGCGATATCTAATTATAGACATATCAATATGGAATGCTAAATGCGCTCCGCGTCCCCTTCTAACCAACTACAAATCACATGACTCCATGAATGGGAAAAAAACATCTAAGGATATAAACATGGAAGAACTATGATATACTTCCACCCCATTCTGGAATATTTTTCTATACATGACTTTGGTAAGACTATTAAGACTGATAGCAATGATATATGATCTTGCTTTATATTTTAGAAGGAAGAACTTGAAACAAGTTTCCTGTGTGGGAAATATACTTATAAAACTTAGTTTGGCGAGTAGGAATCCTATCAATATGTATAAGCAGTAATTTAATGCTGTGATAGATTATGAGTCTTGATTCTTCTGCAGGTCGAATGAAGTCTCACTATATCCTAAAACTATAATCTCAATATGGAGATTATTTTATTTAATTAATTTATGCGCCAATCAAAATGGTATAATTCCATCTACATTATCCAAATTGGTCTTAATTAAATGCAATACCATTTTGCGTCTCTAACCAAGTCTATGTAAGAACCTCGCTTCTGGTCTTAGGAACACTGAGCGATCCATCTTATCGTCATGGATAGCCATTGGTCTGGTACCATGTGATCAGTCCGGCTTGCTGGGATCTCACATGGCTTTTCTACCTTATTGGACCTCTTTTCTGTGTCTTTGTGTTCTCTCCCGCACAGTCCCTAATATCTGGTTTAACAGACTTTTTAATTTGTTAGACACACCCTCCTAAATGAATGTAGGTTGGCGTGTACATATGGTACAATGACTATGACATCACTATAATACCCAGGATGCATTGAGTATATCACCCACAATGCCTTTCCTGTCGGTGTAATGTCAACTATCCATACGCTAGGGGGTGCTTTTGCATAAACAATTAGCATCACTACCATTAAGTGTTAACTGTCAATAACTGGTCTAAAACCCACATTCCACACTTGAATTATGGAGCACTATATTATAAATTCAGGGATTATTTTTGACATAGAAGTAATTAAAACCTGGATTCTCATAGACATAGAGTCACCAACTAGACATGGGTTTACAATAGTAAATGTGGACCAATATACGGAGCCAGAAGACAACGTTGTAAATTGTGTAGTGGCTGTGCTGGGTTACTGCAGACCAGTTCTTATTCACTTCATTGAACAGAACTGTCTGCTTCCAGCTTCATTCACTGTGTATTCTAGGCCCTGGGGCTGTGGCAAATAGATGATCGGCAGGGTGTCGGCACCCCACTCCTCAGATATTGGTGGACAATCCTGGAGATGGTGGACAATCCTGGCAATGTCTAGGAAAATTCCTTTAATAGATAGCATTCCTATCCTTCCTTAAAGGAGTATTCCCCTGGAATTTTTTTTTTATCAACTGGTGCCAGAAAGTTAAACAGATTTGTAAATTGCTTCTATTTAAAAATATTAATCCTTCCAGTACTTATCAGGTGCTGTATGTTCCAGAGGAAGTTATTTTCTTTTTGAATTTCCTTTCTGTCTGACCACATTGCTCTCTACTGACACCTCTGTCCATTTTAGGAACTGTCCAGAGTAGGAGAAAATCGCCATTGCAAACCTCTCCTGCTCTGGACAGTTCCTAAAATGGACAGAGGTGTCAGCAGAGAGCACTGTGGTCAGACAGAAAGGAAATTCAAAAATAAAATAACTGCCTCTGTAGCATACAACAGCTGATAAGTACTGGAAGAGTTAAGATTTTTAAATATAAGTAATTTACAAATTTCACTGGTCACCTCCTTGAGCCCTGGCTGAACTGTATAGACTTTACCAACTGTCTACCCTCAGTAAAGCTACCGTCGTCTGTAACTTGGCGTCGGAGTAATTATTGCCCCTGTGCCTAGCCCAGGATCCAGCGGTATACCTTCGGGTGGTTATAGGCTAAACCACGCCCTGGCGTCACGAATACAAGGGGTTAATGTCATTTGCCCCTAGGGTAACAACATCTGCCCTGCACAACACACCCTGCCACCACAAATGTTTTCCAGTGGAGTAACACTTTAAAATCCGCCCGTGTAAAAGAGCCAGCTTTGTTTATTTATTGGCTGACTGGATCTTTTGTGCAGCCATGTGTAAACAGCTGATGTGTGAAAAAGTTGACATGTTGCTCAAAGATGCCAAAAGTTTTGATCGCACTGGGTCCCACTCCTGAGACACACAGCGATCGCAAGTTATCAGCTGGGAAAGTTAATAACAGATCCTACCTTTTTTTTCTGTAAAAGTCTGCACGGACTTATACTGAGAAAAGGTTGGGTTTGATTGACAGCTGGGAAGTGTATTTTTTGACATATGTTGGGTCAGTGAGACACTATGGGTATGTTTGGTGTAGGTTCCAAATGTTTTTCAGGCTTATATGCTGAGCAAAGTCCCAGGGACCATTGGGGGCATTTATCATTATCTTTAGAGCTGTTTTGTGTGTAGAATTGTCTCTATTTTGGTGCAGCATTGAACGTCAGGCTATTTTTTGCACCTTTTTACACCTTTTTTTAAAAAGTGTGTGCAGACCAGCTGTTGAGGTTAGTCTTATGAAGTGGTAATGACTTTATCAACTGAGACTTTTTGTGAAAAGGCGGAAAAAAAGGTGCAAAAGCACTGAAAAGTCTGTATGTGAAGAGTGAAATTTCAGAAAATGTGTATCCTTCACAAAATTTCACGCAAAAAATAAAATAAAAAAAATGAACTACATCACACATATCTTACTAAATGCTCCCCCATATTCAAAAAGGGGTCCTCCCCCAGAAGTTCGGGGCATAGGACATTACTATCACTATTCTAGAACCTTTGGGAAACAATACTTTTAACTGTATCTACATCTACCGGTTGTTGATTTAGTTAAAACCTATGGCAGAACAGTGATCATTATCATAGGCGTGCGCAGCCTACTGCATTAGGGTGTACACCCTAAAGCACAAACTCACTCCGCGCACGCGTGTCTGTGTGTTTATGTATATATATATATATATATACACACACATACATACACACACACACACACACACACACTCCTGCTTGCATAGTGTAGGAGGATTGGATCCAGGGCCGGTTTTAGGCTTAGTGTGGCCCTGGGCAAAATCAGAAGTGGGGTCCCAAAAGTTGTAATAGTGCACTAATCAGATTAGCACATTTTTGGTCACTTCAAATACCATAAAAAATATCTAAAAAGTAAAAAAAAAAAAAAAAATGGTACCGATAAAAACTACAAATCACAGCGCTAAAAATGACCCTCATACATCCCCATATACAGAAAAATAAAAGTGCTATAGGGATCAGAATAGTGCAATTTTATATTTTTGTATTCACATTAGGTTGGCAGCATAGTTCCCCCACATTAGGTTGGCAGTATAGTTCCCCCACATTAGGTTGGCAGCATAGTTCCCCCACATTACGCCATTGACCGTGCGGTTTAATTAATGATATATTTTTATAGTTCGGACATTTACGCACGCGGTGATACCACATATGTTTATTTATTTATTTTTTTACACTGTTTTATTTTTTTTATGGGAAAAGGGGGGTGATTCAAACTTTTATTAGGGAAGGGGTTAAATGACCTTCATTAACACTTTTTTTAAACATTTTTTTTGCAGTGTTATAGGTCCCATTGGGACCTATAACACTGCACACACTGATCTCCTATTCTGATCACTGGCGTGTATTAACACGCCTGTGATCAGCGTTATCGGCGCTTGACTGCTCCTGCCTGGATCTCAGGCACAGAGCAGTCATTCGCCGATCGGACACCAAGGAGGCAGGTAAGGGCCCTCCCTGTGTCCTGTCAGCTGTTCGGGACAGCCCGACTGAGCAGCCGGGTCACTTTCACTTTCGAAGCGGCGGTCAGCTTTGACCGCCGCTTCTAAAGGGTTAATACCGCACATCGCCGCGACCGGCGATGTGTGGTATTAGCCGCGGGTCCCGGCCGTTGATGAGCGCCGGGACCGACGCAATATGATGCGGGATCGCGGCGCGATCCCACTTCATATCGCGGGAGCCGGCGCAGGACGTAAATATACGTCCTGCGTCGTTAAGGGGTTAAAGAGAGAAGCAAATATTAAAAAATTTGGCTGTGCTGTCAGTCTTATATACAGAAAACATGTGACAGCTGCCCTATAATATACTGTATTATAGAGGAGATTCATCAAAACCTGTGCAGAGAAAGATCGGTGCAGTCGCCCATAGCAACCAATCAGATCGTTTTGCAGAGGGCTTTTCCTCTGCAAAGGTTTTAATAAATCTCCCCTATATGCTTCCACCTGAGTTCAATATAACAGAACCAATCACCCAGTACCCATCACAATCACCCAGCACCCATCACCAATCACCCAGCACCCATCCCCAATCACCCACCACCCATCCCCAATCACTCATCCTCAATCACCCACCACCCATCCCCAATCACCCAGCACCCATCCCCAATCATCCAGCACCAATCACCCACCACCCATCCCCAATCATCCAGCACCCATCCCCAATCACCCAGCACCAATCACCCATCACCCAATCACCAATCCCCAATCACCCAGCACCAATCACCAATCACCCACCTTATGCAGGAATCTCCACACAGCTCTGGTTCTTACACTGAAGAGATGGACACCACACTAATATATGCTTACATGCTACAATATACAAGAGTTGGAGAAAAAAGAATTATAAATATATAAAGACGGCCTGGCATAGCACAGCAGACAGGATGGAGGCAGGGAAGCTCCGCCTCCATTGCGAACAAGACTGACTTCGCATACTAGCAATGTGGGGCAATACCTAGAAAATAGAAAGACCAATTTTTGTATACATGCACTGTAACCTAGTGTATTGGGTTTAGTGTGAGTAAATAGCCTGTCAGTTTCCCTTTAATTATATACCCTTAATTCCCTATATACTGTGCCACCATTAATCTATTAATTCCCTATAT
>NC_079189.1:51321287-51336287 GCF_029499605.1 Hyla sarda
CCCAGGAAGAGGCCTGGTTCTCCGTCTACCACGACTGCGTCAGGCCGCTCCTCCTGGACGAGCAGGAGCCAGAGGAGTTTTTTGTGTCCACCACCTCGGCTGAGCTCTATAATCCGTCAAACGACATGAGGCGATACCATAACCGGTATGGCCTGAAGAGCGTACCGAGCGTGCTGGTGCGGAAAGTGTGCGAGACGAACACTGTGGCGCTGTGCACTGATGCCGAGAAATCGCTCTTCGCCCGTTACCTCTCGCACTCCAATTTGACTGCCGAACGAGTGTACCGAGAGAAGACACTCGATGATATATGCCACGGGAGTGAATTGGTTGTGCGGGCCGGGCGGGGCGAGAGGCCGCAGGCCAGCGGGAGTGGCCGGGTCCCGGTAGCTGGAGCTGGGCCGGAGGCCGGGGGCGGACGCCAGGTGACAGGGACCGTAGCTGGACGGTCACTTCAGATCCGACTTAGGCGCTGTGATGACCCGCCGCCGCTGCAGCAGCCACGGCGCGGGTGTTTGAGGCAGAGGAGACGGGTGAGGCGGGTGCCCGTAGGGCGGGACGAGGTACTGCAGCTACTGTGATGCGATTGTCTCAATAAAGTGTCGGTTTGAACTGATTACACTGAGTGGTTTTTTTTGGTCCAAGGGGGCGAATGCCAGATGAGTACCCGAGGAAGGTGGGCCTATGCCGGTCGTTCCCACAAGAACGGATCAAGTGTGCCGTGTCGAATAATTCAACGGTACAAATGGTTCGTTCCTGGGGGGGAAGGCTGTACAAGTACACGAGTTCCCCGTGCAAAGCATCTGGAAGGGTCCCCTGAAGGGCAAAGAGAACCAGGGCGGGAGGCGCGGGTCCCTGTACCCAGGCAGGGCGCGCCGTCCTTGGGCACAGGATCGGTGATGCTGCCCCCCCCCCCGGCGGCGGGGAGCGGAGGCGTAGGGCGTGTCGGCCAACCTTGGCGGGCGGTCTGCCGAGGCGCCCCGGTCCCCCCGGAGGCGACAAAGTCCCAAGTCCTGGATGTCGGCCAGGGGGAGGTGTGGGTCCCTGTGCCCAGGCAGGGTGCACCGAACCCGGGCAAGGCCTCTGTAAAGGGCCCCCGACAGACTTCCAGGCCTCGGGACATTTGACAGAGAACCAGGGCGGGAGGCGCGGGTCCCTGTACCCAGGCAGGGCGCGCCGTCCTTGGGAACAGGATGGGCGACAAGTACCCCTGACAGAATAGGAGTCCCGGTTGTCGGCCAGGGGGAGGTGTGGGTCCCTGTGCCCAGGCAGGGTCCACCGAACTCGGGCAATGCCTCGGGAAGGGTCCCCCGAAAGACTTCCAGGCCTGACGATTATCTCGAAACCGAGAACCGCTATGAGAACGGATTCGAAGGCTGAATCCGGGTGACAGTTCCACGAGTCGGGCATGACAGAGTGGCACGCGTTCATAAAACTGCATAGCAGCGTGGCGACCGGCTACCTCAGAACGGCCACCTGCCTGGGGATAGCAGGAGAGCGAGAAGCACGGCTGCTCTCTCGGGGTACGCCAGGGCCGAGCGCGGGCTCGCCTGCGGAAGAACCCCTGCCTTCTCCCACGGTGAATTCCGGGGGAGACGGGGCCGGTTCACGTACCCGACCCGGGGCTGGGCGGTCCCCGGGCAAAGCCTCCAGAAGGGTCCCCTTGCACGCACAGACCGGGAGAGGCTAAGAGGGCGGGAGGCGCGGGTCCCTGTACCCAGGCAGGGCGCGCCGTCCTTGGGAACAGGATGGGCGACAAGTACCCCTGACAGAATATGAGTCCCGGTTGTCGGCCAGGGGGAGGTGTGGGTCCCTGTGCCCAGGCAGGGTCCACCGAACTCGGGCAATGCCTCGGGAAGGGTCCCCCGAAAGACTTCCAGGCCTGACGATTACCTCGAAACCGAGAACCGCTATGAGAACGGATTCAAAGGCTGAATCCGGGTGACAGTTCCACGAGTCGGGCATGACAGAGTGGCACGCGTTCATAAAACTGCATAGCAGCGTGGCGACCGGCTACCTCAGAACGGCCACCTGCCTGGGGATAGCAGGAGAGCGAGAAGCACGGCTGCTCTCTCGGGGTACGCCAGGGCCGAGCGCGGGCTCGCCTGCGGAAGAACCCCTGCCTTCTCCCACGGTGAATTCCGGGGGAGACGGGGCCGGTTCACGTACCCGACCCGGGGCTGGGCGGTCCCCGGGCAAAGCCTCCAGAAGGGTCCCCTTGCACGCACAGACCGGGAGAGGCTAAGAGGGCGGGAGGCGCGGGTCCCTGTACCCAGGCAGGGCGCGCCGTCCTTGGGAACAGGATGGGCGACAAGTACCCCTGACAGAATGTGAGTCCCGGTTGTCGGCCAGGGGTAGGTGTGGGTCCCTGTGCCCAGGCAGGGTGCACCGAACCCGGGCAAGGCCTCTGTAAAGGGCCCCCGACAGACTTCCAGGCCTCGGGACATTTGACAGAGAACCAGGGCGGGAGGCGCGGGTCCCTGTACCCAGGCAGGGCGCGCCGTCCTTGGGAACAGGATGGGCGACAAGTACCCCTGACAGAATGTGAGTCCCGGTTGTCGGCCAGGGGTAGGTGTGGGTCCCTGTGCCCAGGCAGGGTGCACCGAACCCGGGCAAGGCCTCTGTAAAGGGCCCCCGACAGACTTCCAGGCCTCGGAACATTTGCCAGAGAACCAGGGCGGGAGGCGCGGGTCCCTGTACCCAGGCAGGGCGCGCCGTCCTTGGGAACAGGATGGGCGACAAGTACCCCTGACAGAATATGAGTCCCGGTTGTCGGCCAGGGGGAGGTGTGGGTCCCTGTGCCCAGGCAGGGTCCACCGAACTCGGGCAATGCCTCGGGAAGGGTCCCCCGAAAGACTTCCAGGCCTGACGATTATCTCGAAACCGAGAACCGCTATGAGAACGGATTCGAAGGCTGAATCCGGGTGACAGTTCCACGAGTCGGGCATGACAGAGTGGCACGCGTTCATAAAACTGCATAGCAGCGTGGCGACCGGCTACCTCAGAACGGCCACCTGCCTGGGGATAGCAGGAGAGCGAGAAGCACGGCTGCTCTCTCGGGGTACGCCAGGGCCGAGCGCGGGCTCGCCTGCGGAAGAACCCCTGCCTTCTCCCACGGTGAATTCCGGGGGAGACGGGGGCCGGTTCACGTACCCGACCCGGGGCTGGGCGGTCCCCGGGCAAAGCCTCCAGAAGGGTCCCCTTGCACGCACAGACCCGGAGAGGCTAAGAGGGCGGGAGGCGCGGGTCCCTGTACCCAGGCAGGGCGCGCCGTCCTTGGGAACAGGATGGGCGACACGTACCCCTGACAGAATATGAGTCCCGGTTGTCGGCCAGGGGGAGGTGTGGGTCCCTGTGCCCGGGCAGGGTCCACCGAACCCAGGCAAGGCCTCTGGAAGGGTCCCCCGAAAGACTTCCAGGCCTGACGATTATCTCGAAACTGAGAACCGCTATGAGATCGAATTTGAAAGCCGAATCCGGGCGACAGTTCCATGATCTGGGCATGAGAGAGTGGTACGCGTTCATAAAAGTGTATCGCAGCATCGCGACCGGGTACCTTCGAACGGCCACCTGTGCCAGAGAGCTGGGACGTTGAGCCAGTTGAGCAACTTTGGCGGGCGGTCCGCCGAGGTTCCCCAGACCCTGGGGAGATGTGCGCGTGGGCTGTCCCCCCTCTTTGGACCGGAGGGGCCTAGCTAAGGGCATATTTCTCGATTGATCTGGCAAGGTGCGATCTGGCGGGGAGCTACCCTCTCGTTTGGCCGGGCTGTGGAGCCCGTGTCAGCGAAGGCGAGAGGGTCTTGTTCACCCTGATGCCGCATCGCACTGGGGCTCGGGGCCCTTAGGGTATACCCCCTCCCGGTGGAACTCCTGCTGGGAAAGGGGTCGTCCCTCCCGAGAGGCAAGCTTGAGTGGAACGGAGTTGGGACTCCCAGAGGTGTCCGGTGCCCGGCTGAGGAGAGCGGGCCGAGCTAATAGCATTATTCGCAATATCTCCAGATGGTGATTTTGACGCACGATCCGGCGGGGAGCGACCCTCTCGTTCGGCCGGGCTCTGGAGCCCGTGTCGGCTAAGGCGAGAGGGATTGATCCCCTGATGCTGCATCGCACCATGGCATGGTCCGGAAGGGTATATCCATCTTTGAAGGTCACTAGATCGATCTATTGTTGCGTGATCACGAAGGGCCCTAGGGAGGGCGGCCGGGTGGTCCGGCAGGAAGCGTAACCGCGTCCCGGTGCGGGAGAACCAAGGCCCCACAGGGTCCTCGAGGCTGCCCGCGAGACTCCGGTCCCGTCTCGGCACGCCTCGTTCCCCGGGCCTCTCCCCTAAGCCGTGGGTGTCGGAGTGCGCGCAGCAGGACCGCACCTCAGCCGCCCTCCCTCGGCCTCCCTCGCGGAGGGGGGCCGAGCCGTCCCAGAAAACGCCAGGGGGACGGCTGCCCGATGGCCACTGGACCCCGCTGAGCCCACCCTGGCAGGGGATCCTTGGAGAGCGGACACCTGGAGGAAGGCAGCGGGACCGCCGGGCGGGTGGGCGGACCCCGACGGGCCGCCCGGCGGAGCCCCTTCGTAGGCTGAGCGTAAAATTGCCAGAGTCCCGATTGACATGCCCGGGGGGGCTAAGCGTGGGTCCCTGCATCCCAGGCAGGGTGTGCCCACCCCGGGCATGGGATCCCCGAACCCGGAGTGGTGGAGGGGTCGGTGGTCATGAAGGCCCCTAGGGAGGGCGGCCGGGTGGTCTGGCAGGAAGCGCAACTGTGCCCCGGTGCGGGAGAACCAAGGCCCCACAGGGTCCTCGAGGCTGCCCGCGAGACTCCGGTCCCGTCTCGGCACGCCTCGTTCCCCGGGCCTCTCCCCTAAGCCGTGGGTGTCGGAGTGCGCGCAGCAGGACCGCACCTCAGCCGCCCTCCCTCGGCCTCCCTCGCGGAGGGGGGCCGAGCCGTCCCAGAAAATGCCAGGGGGACGGCTGCCCGATGGCCACTGGACCCTGCTGAGCCCACCCTGGCAGGGGATCCCCGGAGAGCGGAAGGCAGCGGGACCTCTGGGCTGGTGGGCGGACCCCGGCGGGCCGCCCGGCGGAGCCCCTTTGTAGGCTGAGCGTAAAATTGACAGAGTCCCGATTGACATGCCCGGGGGGCTAAGCGTGGGTCCCTGCATCCCAGGCAGGGTGCGCCCACCCCGGGCATGGGATCCCCGAACCCGGAGCGGTGGAGGGGTTGGTGGTCACGAAGGGCCCTAGGGAGGGCGGCCGGGTGGTCCGGCAGGAAGCGCAACCGCGTCTCGGTGCGGGAGAACAGGGTCCTCGAGGCTGCCCGCGAGACTCCGGTCCCGTCTCGGCACGCCTCGTTCCCCGGGCCTCTCCCCTAAGCCGTGGGTGTCGGAGTGCGCGCAGCAGGACCGCACCTCAGCCGCCCTCCCTCGGCCTCCCTCGCGGAGGGGGCCGAGCCGTCCCAGAAAACGCCAGGGGGACGGCTGCCCGACGGCCACTGGACCCCGCTGAGCCTACCCCGGGCAGGGGATCCCCGGAGAGCGGACACCCCGAGGAAGGCAGTGGGACCGCCGGGCGGGTGGGCGGACCCCGACGGGCCGCCCGGCGGAGCCCCTTCGTAGGCTGAGCGTAAAATTGACAGAGTCCCGATCGACAAGCCAGGGGGACTAAGCGTGGGTCCCTGCATCCCAGGCAGGGCGCGCCCACCCCGGGCACGGGATCCCCGAACCCGGAGCGGTGGAGGGGTTGGTGGTCACGAAGGGCCCTAGGGAGGGCGGCCGGGTGGTCCGGCAGGAAGCGCAACCGCGTCTCGGTGCGGGAGAACAGGGTCCTCGAGGCTGCCCGCGAGACTCCGGTCCCGACTCGGCACGCCTCGTTCCCCGGGCCTCTCCCCTAAGCCGTGGGTGTCGGAGTGCGCGCAGCAGGACCGCACCTCAGCCGCCCTCCCTCAGCCTCCCTCGCGGAGGGGGCTGAGCCGTCCCAGAAAATGCCAGGGGGACGGCTGCCCGACGGCCACTGGACCCCGCTGAGCCTACCCCGGGCAGATGATCCCCGGAGAGCGGACACCCCGAGGAAGGCAGTGGGACCGCCGGGCGGGTGGGCGGACCCCGACGGGCCGCCCGGCGGAGCCCCTTCGTAGGCTGAGCGTAAAATTGACAGAGTCCCGATCGACAAGCCAGGGGGGCTAAGCGTGGGTCCCTGCATCCCAGGCAGGGCGCGCCCACCCCGGGCACGGGATCCCCGAACCCGGAGCGGTGGAGGGGTCGGTGGTCACGAAGGGCCCTAGGGAGGGCGGCCGGGTGGTCCGGCAGGAAGCGCAACCGCGTCTCGGTGCGGGAGAACAGGGTCCTCGAGGCTGCCCGCGAGACTCCGGTCCCGACTCGGCACGCCTCGTTCCCCGGGCCTCTCCCCTAAGCCGTGGGTGTCGGAGTGCGCGCAGCAGGACCGCACCTCAGCCGCCCTCCCTCGGCCTCCCTCGCGGAGGGGGCCGAGCCGTCCCAGAAAATGCCAGGGGGACGGCTGCCTGACAGCCACTGGACCCCGCTGAGCATACCCCGGGCAGGGGATCCCCGGAGAGCGGACACCCGGAGGAAGGCAGTGGGACCGCCGGGCGGGTGGGCGGACCCCGACGGGCCGCCCGGCGGAGCCCCTTCGTAGGCTGAGCGTAAAATTGACAGAGTCCCGATCGACATGCCAGGGGGGCTAAGCGTGGGTCCCTGCATCCCAGGCAGGGCGCGCCCACCCCGGGCACGGGATCCCCGAACCCGGAGCGGTGGAGGGGTCGGTGGTCACGAAGGGCCCTAGGGAGGGCGGCCGGGTGGTCCGGCAGGAAGCGCAACCGTGTCTCGGTGCGGGAGAACAGGGTCCTCGAGGCTGCCCGCGAGACTCCGGTCCCGTGTCGGCACGCCTCGTTCCCCGGGCCTCTCCCCTAAGCTGTGGGCATCGGAGTGCGCGCAGCAGGACCGCACCTAAGCCGCCCTCCCTCGGCCTCCCTCACGGAGGGGGGCTGAGCCGTCCCAGAACACGCGAGCGGGATGGCTGCCTGACGGCCACTGGACCCCCCTCGCCCACCCTGGGCTTGGGAGTCCCGGAGAGCGGACACCCAGAGGAAGGCAGCGGGACCGCCGGGCGGGTGGGCGGACCCCGTCGGGACGCCCGGCGGAGCTCCTTCATAGGCTGAGCGTAACATTGACAAGGTCGAGATCGCTGTGTGCGGGGTGTTTGGGACCGGTCCCTGGACCCCCGGGAGGGTTCGCACACCCCGCGCACGGTATCCCCAGAGAGGGCACACCCGGAGGAAGGCAGCGGGACCACCGGGTGGGTGCGCGAACCCGCACGGGCGGTGCAGCGTGGCCCCGAAGTAGGCTGAGCGTAACATTTACAAGGTCGAGATCGCTGTGCGCGGGGTGTTTGGCACCGGTCCCTGGACCCCCGGGAGGCTTCGCACACCCCGCGCATGGTATCCCCAGAGAGGGCACACCCGGAGGAAGGCAGCGGGACCACCGGGTGGGTGCGCGAACCCGCACGGGCGGTGCAGCGTGGCCCCGAATTAGGCTGAGCGTAACATTGACAAGGTCGAGATCGCTGTGCGCGGGGTGTTTGGCACCGGTCCCTGGACCCCCGGGAGGGTTCGCACACCCCGCGCATGGTATCCCCAGAGAGGGCACACCCGGAGGAAGGCAGCGGGACCACCGGGTGGGTGCGCGAACCCGCACGGGCGGTGCAGCGTGGCCCCGAAGTAGGCTGAGCGTAACATTGACAAGGTCGAGATCGCTGTGTGCGGGGTGTTTGGGACCGGTCCCTGGACCCCCGAGAGGGTTCGCACACCCCGCGCACGGTATCCCTAGAGAGGGCACACCCGGAGGAAGGCAGCGGGACCACCGGGTGGGTGCGCGAACCCGCACGGGCGGTGCAGCGTGGCCCCGAAGTAGGCTGAGCGTAACATTGACAAGGTCGAGATCGCTGTGCGCGGGGTGTTTGGCACCGGTCCCTGGACCCCCGGGAGGCTTCGCACACCCCGCGCATGGTATCCCCGGAGAGGGCACACCCGGAGGAAGGCAGCGGGACCACCGGGTGGGTGCGCGAACCCGCACGGGCGGTGCAGCGTGGCCCCGAAGTAGGCTGAGCGTAACATTCACAAGGTCGAGATCGCTGTGCGCGGGTTGTTTGGCACCGGTCCCTGGACCCCCGGGAGGCTTCGCACACCCCGCGCACGGTATCCCCGGAGAGGGCACACCCGGAGGAAGGCAGCGGGACCACCGGGTGGGTGCGCGAACCCGCACGGGCGGTGCAGCGTGGCCCCGAAGTAGGCTGAGCGTAACACTGACAAGGTCGAGATCGCTGTGTGCGGGGTGTTTGGGACCGGTCCCTGGACCCCCGAGAGGGTTCGCACACCCCGCGCACGGTATCCCTAGAGAGGGCACACCCGGAGGAAGGCAGCGGGACCACCGGGTGGGTGCGCGAACCCGCACGGGCGGTGCAGCGTGGCCCCGAAGTAGGCTGAGCGTAACACTGACAAGGTCGAGATCGCTGTGCGCGGGGTGTTTGGCACCGGTCCCTGGACCCCCGGGAGGCTTCGCACACCCCGCGCATGGTATCCCCAGAGAGGGCACACCCGGAGGAAGGCAGCGGGACCACCGGGTGGGTGCGCGAACCCGCACGGGCGGTGCAGCGTGGCCCCGAAGTAGGCTGAGCGTAACATTGACAAGGTCGAGATCGCTGTGTGCGGGGTGTTTGGGACCGGTCCCTGGACCCCCGAGAGGGTTCGCACACCCCGCGCACGGTATCCCCAGAGAGGGCACACCCGGAGGAAGGCAGCGGGACCACCGGGTGGGTGCGCGAACCCGCACGGGCGGTGCAGCGTGGCCCCGAAGTAGGCTGAGCGTAACACTGACAAGGTCGAGATCGCTGTGCGCGGGGTGTTTGGCACCGGTCCCTGGACCCCCGGGAGGCTTCGCACACCCCGCGCATGGTATCCCCGGAGAGGGCACACCCGGAGGAAGGCAGCGGGACCACCGGGTGGGTGCGCGAACCCGCACGGGCGGTGCAGCGTGGCCCCGAAGTAGGCTGAGCGTAACATTGACAAGGTCGAGATCGCTGTGCGCGGGGTGTTTGGGACCGGTCCCTGGACCCCCGGGAGGCTTCGCACACCCCGCGCATGGTATCCCCGGAGAGGGCACACCCGGAGGAAGGCAGCGGGACCACCGGGTGGGTGCGCGAACCCGCACGGGCGGTGCAGCGTGGCCCCGAAGTAGGCTGAGCGTAACATTGACAAGGTCGAGATCGCTGTGCGCGGGGTGTTTGGCACCGGTCCCTGGACCCCCGGGAGGCTTCGCACACCCCGCGCACGGTATCCCCGGAGAGGGCACACCCGGAGGAAGGCAGCGGGACCACCGGGTGGGTGCGCGAACCCGCACGGGCGGTGCAGCGTGGCCCCGAAGTAGGCTGAGCGTAACATTGACAAGGTCGAGATCGCTGTGCGCGGGGTGTTTGGCACCGGTCCCTGGACCCCCGGGAGGCTTCGCACACCCCGCGCATGGTATCCCCGGAGAGGGCACACCCGGAGGAAGGCAGCGGGACCACCGGGTGGGTGCGCGAACCCGCACGGGCGGTGCAGCGTGGCCCCGAAGTAGGCTGAGCGTAACATTGACAAGGTCGAGATCGCTGTGCGCGGGGTGTTTGGCACCGGTCCCTGGACCCCCGGGAGGCTTCGCACACCCCGCGCATGGTATCCCCGGAGAGGGCACACCCGGAGGAAGGCAGCGGGACCACCGGGTGGGTGCGCGAACCCGCACGGGCGGTGCAGCGTGGCCCCGAAGTAGGCTGAGCGTAACATTGACAAGGTCGAGATCGCTGTGCGCGGGGTGTTTGGCACCGGTCCCTGGACCCCCGGGAGGGTTCGCACACCCCGCGCACGGTATCCCCGGAGAGGGCACACCCGTAGGAAGGCAGCGGGACCACCGGGTGGGTGCGCGAACCCGCACGGGCGGTGCAGCGTGGCCCCGAAGTAGGCTGAGCGTAACATTGACAAGGTCGAGATCGCTGTGCGCGGGGTGTTTGGCACCGGTCCCTGGACCCCCGGGAGGCTTCGCACACCCCGCGCATGGTATCCCCGGAGAGGGCACACCCGGAGGAAGGCAGCGGGACCACCGGGTGGGTGCGCGAACCCGCACGGGCGGTGCAGCGTGGCCCCGAAGTAGGCTGAGCGTAACATTGACAAGGTCGAGATCGCTGTGCGCGGGGTGTTTGGCACCGGTCCCTGGACCCCCGGGAGGCTTCGCACACCCCGCGCACGGTATCCCCGGAGAGGGCACACCCGGAGGAAGGCAGCGGGACCACCGGGTGGGTGCGCGAACCCGCACGGGCGGTGCAGCGTGGCCCCGAAGTAGGCTGAGCGTAACATTGACAAGGTCGAGATCGCTGTGCGCGGGGTGTTTGGCACCGGTCCCTGGACCCCCGGGAGGCTTCGCACACCCCGCGCATGGTATCCCCGGAGAGGGCACACCCGGAGGAAGGCAGCGGGACCACCGGGTGGGTGCGCGAACCCGCACGGGCGGTGCAGCGTGGCCCCGAAGTAGGCTGAGCGTAACATTCACAAGGTCGAGATCGCTGTGTGCGGGGTGTTTGGCACCGGTCCCTGGACCCCCGGGAGGGTTCGCCCACCCCGCGCATGGTATCCCCGGAGAGGGCACACCCGGAGGAAGGCAGCGGCACCGGCGGGCGGGTGTGCGGACCCCGTCGGGACGCACGACAGTGCTTCAGGCCGACCTTCTTAGGCTGAGCGACAAAGTCCCGATTGACGTGTGTGTCCCTGTGCCCAGGCAGGGTGCACCGTCCTTGGGCACAGGATCGTCGACGCGGACCCCCCCCCCGCGGCGGGGAAGGGGAAGCGTCGACATTTGCGACATAGTCGAGCGAGGACGACGTCCGGTCGGCCGAGGGCCCCCGATGCCCCTGGACCCCCCGGGGTGGGCCAGACGGAAAAATGTCAAAGTCTGGTTGTCGGCCAGGGGTAAGTGTGTGTCCCTGTGCCCAGGCAGGGTGCACCAAACCCGGGCGAGGCCTCCGGAAGGGTCCCCTGACAGACTTCCAGGCCTCGGGACTTTTGACAGAGAACCAGGGCGGGAGGCGCGGGTCCCTGTACCCAGACAGGGCGTGCTATCCTTGGGCACAGGATCGTCGACGCGGACCCCCCCGCGGCGGGGAAGGGGAAGCGTCGACATATTCGACATAGTCGAGCGAGGACGACGTCCGGTCGGCCGAGGGCCCCCGATGCCCCTGGACCCCCCGGGGAGGGCCAGACGGAAAAATGTCAAAGTCTGGTTGTCGGCCAGGGGTAAGTGTGTGTCCCTGTGCCCAGGCAGGGTGCACCAAACCCGGGCGAGGCCTCTGGAAGGGTCCCCTGACAGACTTCCAGGCCTCGGGACTTTTGACAGAGAACCAGGGCGGGAGGCGCGGGTCCCTGTACCCAGGCAGGGCGCGCTATCCTTGGGCACAGGATCGTCGACGCGGACCCCCCCGCGGCGGGGAAGGGGAAGCGTCGACATATTCGACATAGTCGAGCGAGGACGACGTCCGGTCGGCCGAGGGCCCCCGATGCCCCTGGACCCCCCGGGGTGGGCCAGACGGAAAAATGTCAAAGTCTGGTTGTCGGCCAGGGGTAAGTGTGTGTCCCTGTGCCCAGGCAGGGTGCACCAAACCCGGGCGAGGCCTCCGGAAGGGTCCCCTGACAGACTTCCAGGCCTCGGGACTTTTGACAGAGAACCAGGGCGGGAGGCGCGGGTCCCTGTACCCAGGCAGGGCGCGCTATCCTTGGGCACAGGATCGTCGACGCGGACCCCCCCGCGGCGGGGAAGGGGAAGCGTCGACATATTCGACATAGTCGAGCGAGGACGACGTCCGGTCGGCCGAGGGCCCCCGATGCCCCTGGACCCCCCGGGGTGGGCCAGACGGAAAAATGTCAAAGTCTGGTTGTCGGCCAGGGGTAAGTGTGTGTCCCTGTGCCCAGGCAGGGTGCACCAAACCCGGGCGAGGCCTCCGGAAGGGTCCCCTGACAGACTTCCAGGCCTCGGGACTTTTGACAGAGAACCAGGGCGGGAGGCGCGGGTCCCTGTACCCAGGCAGGGCGCGCTATCCTTGGGCACAGGATCGTCGACGCGGACCCCCCCGCGGCGGGGAAGGGGAAGCGTCGACATATTCGACATAGTCGAGCGAGGACGACGTCCGGTCGGCCGAGGGCCCCCGATGCCCCTGGACCCCCCGGGGTGGGCCAGACGGAAAAATGTCAAAGTCTGGTTGTCGGCCAGGGGTAAGTGTGTGTCCCTGTGCCCAGGCAGGGTGCACCAAACCCGGGCGAGGCCTCCGGAAGGGTCCCCTGACAGACTTCCAGGCCTCGGGACTTTTGACAGAGAACCAGGGCGGGAGGCGCGGGTCCCTGTACCCAGGCAGGGCGCGCTATCCTTGGGCACAGGATCGTCGACGCGGACCCCCCCGCGGCGGGGAAGGGGAAGCGTCGACATATTCGACATAGTCGAGCGAGGACGACGTCCGGTCGGCCGAGGGCCCCCGATGCCCCTGGACCCCCCGGGGTGGGCCAGACGGAAAAATGTCAAAGTCTGGTTGTCGGCCAGGGGTAAGTGTGTGTCCCTGTGCCCAGGCAGGGTGCACCAAACCCGGGCGAGGCCTCCGGAAGGGTCCCCTGACAGACTTCCAGGCCTCGGGACTTTTGACAGAGAACCAGGGCGGGAGGCGCGGGTCCCTGTACCCAGGCAGGGCGCGCTATCCTTGGGCACAGGATCGTCGACGCGGACCCCCCCGCGGCGGGGAAGGGGAAGCGTCGACATATTCGACATAGTCGAGCGAGGACGACGTCCGGTCGGCCGGTGCCGACGCGCCGACCCGGACCCCACGGAGTCGAGGGAAAATGTTAAAAGTCTGGTGGTTGGCCCTTGGGAAGTGTGTATCCTTGTGCCCAGGCAGGGTGCACTGAACCTGGGCAAGTCATCTGGAAGGGTCCCCTGACAGACCTCCAGACATGATGATTATCTCAAAACTGAGAACCACTATGAGATCGGATTTGAAAGCCGAATCCAGGCGACAGTTCCATGAGCTGGGCATGTCGGAGTGGTACGCGTTCATAAAAGTGTATCACAGCATCGCGACCGGGTACCTTCGAACGGCCACCTGTGCCAGAGAGCTGGGACGTCGAGCGAGTCGAGCCAGTCTGGCGGGCGGTCCGCCGAGGGTCCCCCGTCCCCCCGGACCCCCAGGGTGGGCCAGACGAAAAATCGTCAAAGTCCGGTTGTCGGCCAGGGGTAAGTGTATGTCCCTGTGCCCAGGCAGGGTGCACCGAACCCGGGCAAGGCCTCCGGAAGGGTCCCCTGACAGACTTCCAGGTCTTGGGACTTTTGACGGAGAACCAGGGCGGGAGGCGCGGGTCCCTGTACCCAGGCAGGGCGCGCTATCCTTGGGCACAGGATCGTCGATGTGGACCCCCCCGCGGCGGGGAGGTGGAAGCGTCGACAGACTCGACATAGTCGAGCGAGTACGGCGGGCGGTCTGCCGAGGGCCCTCGACACCCCTGGACCCCCAGGGTGGGCCATACGAAAAACCGTCAAAGTCCGGTTGTCGGCCAGGGGTAAGTGTGTGTCCCTGTGCCCAGGCAGGGTGCACTGAACCCGGGCGAGGCCTCCGGAAGGGTCCCCTGACAGACTTCCAGGCCTCGGGACTTTTGACGGAGAACCAGGGCGGGAGGCGCGGGTCCCTGTACCCAGGCAGGGCGCGCTATCCTTGGGCACAGGATCGTCGACGTGGACCCCCCGCGGCGGGGAGGCGGAAGCGTCGAGCGAGTCGAGCGAGTACGGCGGGCGGTCCGCCGATGGGCCCCCGGCCCCAGGGGTGGTGCCGACGCGCCCCCCCGGACCTCACGGAGGCGAGAAAAAAAATGTCAAAGTCCCGGTTGTCGGCCAGGGGTAGGTGCGGGTCCCTGTGCCCAGGAAGGTCAACCGAACCCGGGCAAGGCCTCTGCAAAGGTCCCCTGACCGACTTCCAGGCCTGACGATTTTCTCGAAACTGAGAACCGCTATGATATCGGATTTGAAAGCTGAATCCAGGCGACAGTTCCACGAGTTGGGCATGTTGGAGTGGTACGCGTTCATAAAAGTGTATCGCAGCATCGCGACCGGGTACCTTCGAACGGCCACCTGTGCCAGAGAGCTGGGATGTCGAGTGAGTTGAGCGGGTTGAGCCAGGGCGGGAGGTGCGGGTCCCTGTACCCAGGCAGGGCGCGCTGTCCTTGGGCACAAGATCGGTGATGCGGACCCCTGATGAATGTCAAAGTCCCGGTTGTCGGCCAGGGGTAGGTGTGGGTCCCTGTGCCCAGGCAGGGTGCACTGAACCCGGGCAAGGCCTCCGGAAGGGTCCCCTGACAGACTTCCAGGCCTTGGGACCTTTGACGGAGAACCAGGGCGGGAGGCGCGGGTCCCTGTACCCAGGCAGGGCGCGCTATCCTTGGGCACAGGATCGTCGACCTGGACCCCCCGCGGCGGGGAGGCGGAAGCGTCGAGCGAGTACGGCGGGCGGTCCGCCGATGGGCCCCCGGCCCCAGGGGTGGTGCCGACGCGCCCCCCCGGACCTCACGGAGGCGAGAAAAAAAATGTCAAAGTCCCGGTTGTCGGCCAGGGGTAGGTGCGGGTCCCTGTGCCCAGGAAGGTCAACCGAACCCGGGCAAGGCCTCTGCAAAGGTCCCCTGACCGACTTCCAGGCCTGACGATTTTCTCGAAACTGAGAACCGCTATGATATCGGATTTGAAAGCTGAATCCAGGCGACAGTTCCACGAGTTGGGCATGTTGGAGTGGTACGCGTTCATAAAAGTGTATCGCAGCATCGCGACCGGGTACCTTCGAACGGCCACCTGTGCCAGAGAGCTGGGATGTCGAGTGAGTTGAGCGGGTTGAGCCAGGGCGGGAGGCGCGGGTCCCTGTACCCAGGCAGGGCGCGCTGTCCTTGGGCACAA
>NC_079189.1:51346287-51363787 GCF_029499605.1 Hyla sarda
CTGCGCAGACAATGGTGGTGCTGAAGGAGAGCAGCACTGGTGCTGATCAGCGTTCCTGTCTGCTGCGCAAACCACGGTGGTGCTGATGGGAGAGCAGCACCAGCGCTGATCAGCTTCCGTCGCTGCTGTATTGCGTCATCTCAGAGACGCAGAGTGGGGCGGTGCGCCTGGCGTTCTTCCGGTATTTAAACTCGGCGGGCTGGCGTCCAGTTGGCGTTTCCGGGCGATCATGGAAGAACCTCCTGACATGCAGCAGCCTCCTGACAGCAGCGCACGAAAGCGGTAAGTGGACGCTCCTCTCATGCCTTCCTAACGTAGTCCCCAGTAGGTTCCGTTGTCTAACCTCTTATTCTCTTATCCTCCTCCTGCAGGGCTAAGCGGATGCCGCTCACGTGCCCCTATTGCCACAAGGTGCAGAAGGCATTATCCACTCACCTTCGTAGGTATTGCCGCCGGATCCGGAGCGAAAGCCGGCTAAATGCGGCAATGGAAGAGGCAAGAACTGCGGTTATGTCTATTGCCTCAAAGGGCACAACGATCCGCTATGGCGATATAGAGAGGCTGGACTCTCTGGAGTCCTTCGTGACTTTCCTTCATGAGCGAGGCTTTAAGGTGGTTGATAGGCCGTCCCCCGAGGTTGAGCAGTCCGTTTCGAATGATGATGATGATGAAGCCCAGGAGCGTGACGGTTGTGACGAGCTAGTTGTGCCCGCAGCGGAGCCCAGCGCAGGCGGAGCCAGATCCAGCAGTTCCGAGCAGAGCAGCCAAGAGACTACCCAGAGCGAGTCTGATATAGCCACGAGCCCCGAGCAGGTTGACCATGGTGCGCATGAAGTGGATGAAAGGACCGCGAGGTCTATTTCGCTCTTAGGGTGTGTGATGCGTTTTTTTTCCCCTAGGTCGGTAGTATCGAGTGTTAATGGCATCCTTTCTTTGTCTCTTTCCTTCAGGGCCCAAAGCGTGAAGTGGACCACCGAAAAACGGCGGAATATGAAGAGGGCCGGGCTTTATCGCCGACACGATGTGCGGTGCCCGGCACTGGCCGGCTTCGCTACGTATCTCCGGGTCACACTAGGCGTGAAGCGATACCGGCAAGAGGTGGAGAACGTGGCGCGGTTCCTCTACTTTGTAAACCCACACAGCACGGACCTGAGCTGGGTTAGAGACATTGAGAAAGTGCATGCTTTTTTCACCCGGCTGCGCGATCAGCTATTGACTGAGCAAACCGTCCTGAACTATCTTAAGTGCGTTCGGCGTTTCCTGCGCTATCAGATGCGAGCGACGAATTTACCGGTGCAGAGGCCTCGCCTCTTTCGGTCTTGTCAGCACATCTCCTCGGTCTTGGATGACCTCCAGAAGGTCCTGTCGAAAGGCGTTTCGAGGGAGGTAGTTCAAAAGCGATACCTTGGCCTCGATAAGGCCAGTGCGACGCCGGAGCAGTGTCGGCGCCTGCTCGAGGTTGCTAGGCCAAATTTCCTAATGAGCGTGCGGGCGGCCAGGGAGGGTGATCCGACTCGGGCCCATGCCCTCGAAATCCTGTATTACCTACAGGCCCTTCTGATCCTGAAGCATCTGCAACGGCCAGGTGTAGTAAAAAACCTGCGTGTGTCCGAGTGGCAGCGTAGAGTGAGGCATGAGTACGGTGGGCAAGTGTATTCGGTTGTCGGTGTTCAAAATCACAAAACCTCCACCAAGCAAGTGGCTTCTTTTGCGTTAAATGCCCAGGAAGAGGCCTGGTTCTCCGTCTACCACGACTGCGTCAGGCCGCTCCTCCTGGACGAGCAGGAGCCAGAGGAGTTTTTTGTGTCCACCACCTCGGCTGAGCTCTATAATCCGTCAAACGACATGAGGCGATACCATAACCGGTATGGCCTGAAGAGCGTACCGAGCGTGCTGGTGCGGAAAGTGTGCGAGACGAACACTGTGGCGCTGTGCACTGATGCCGAGAAATCGCTCTTCGCCCGTTACCTCTCGCACTCCAATTTGACTGCCGAACGAGTGTACCGAGAGAAGACACTCGATGATATATGCCACGGGAGTGAATTGGTTGTGCGGGCCGGGCGGGGCGAGAGGCCGCAGGCCAGCGGGAGTGGCCGGGTCCCGGTAGCTGGAGCTGGGCCGGAGGCCGGGGGCGGACGCCAGGTGACAGGGACCGTAGCTGGACGGTCACTTCAGATCCGACTTAGGCGCTGTGATGACCCGCCGCCGCTGCAGCAGCCACGGCGCGGGTGTTTGAGGCAGAGGAGACGGGTGAGGCGGGTGCCCGTAGGGCGGGACGAGGTACTGCAGCTACTGTGATGCGATTGTCTCAATAAAGTGTCGGTTTGAACTGATTACACTGAGTGGTTTTTTTTGGTCCAAGGGGGCGAATGCCAGATGAGTACCCGAGGAAGGTGGGCCTATGCCGGTCGTTCCCACAAGAACGGATCAAGTGTGCCGTGTCGAATAATTCAACGGTACAAATGGTTCGTTCCTGGGGGGGAAGGCTGTACAAGTACACGAGTTCCCCGTGCAAAGCATCTGGAAGGGTCCCCTGAAGGGCAAAGAGAACCAGGGCGGGAGGCGCGGGTCCCTGTACCCAGGCAGGGCGCGCCGTCCTTGGGCACAGGATCGGTGATGCTGCCCCCCCCCCCGGCGGCGGGGAGCGGAGGCGTAGGGCGTGTCGGCCAACCTTGGCGGGCGGTCTGCCGAGGCGCCCCGGTCCCCCCGGAGGCGACAAAGTCCCAAGTCCTGGATGTCGGCCAGGGGGAGGTGTGGGTCCCTGTGCCCAGGCAGGGTGCACCGAACCCGGGCAAGGCCTCTGTAAAGGGCCCCCGACAGACTTCCAGGCCTCGGGACATTTGACAGAGAACCAGGGCGGGAGGCGCGGGTCCCTGTACCCAGGCAGGGCGCGCCGTCCTTGGGAACAGGATGGGCGACAAGTACCCCTGACAGAATAGGAGTCCCGGTTGTCGGCCAGGGGGAGGTGTGGGTCCCTGTGCCCAGGCAGGGTCCACCGAACTCGGGCAATGCCTCGGGAAGGGTCCCCCGAAAGACTTCCAGGCCTGACGATTATCTCGAAACCGAGAACCGCTATGAGAACGGATTCGAAGGCTGAATCCGGGTGACAGTTCCACGAGTCGGGCATGACAGAGTGGCACGCGTTCATAAAACTGCATAGCAGCGTGGCGACCGGCTACCTCAGAACGGCCACCTGCCTGGGGATAGCAGGAGAGCGAGAAGCACGGCTGCTCTCTCGGGGTACGCCAGGGCCGAGCGCGGGCTCGCCTGCGGAAGAACCCCTGCCTTCTCCCACGGTGAATTCCGGGGGAGACGGGGCCGGTTCACGTACCCGACCCGGGGCTGGGCGGTCCCCGGGCAAAGCCTCCAGAAGGGTCCCCTTGCACGCACAGACCGGGAGAGGCTAAGAGGGCGGGAGGCGCGGGTCCCTGTACCCAGGCAGGGCGCGCCGTCCTTGGGAACAGGATGGGCGACAAGTACCCCTGACAGAATATGAGTCCCGGTTGTCGGCCAGGGGGAGGTGTGGGTCCCTGTGCCCAGGCAGGGTCCACCGAACTCGGGCAATGCCTCGGGAAGGGTCCCCCGAAAGACTTCCAGGCCTGACGATTACCTCGAAACCGAGAACCGCTATGAGAACGGATTCAAAGGCTGAATCCGGGTGACAGTTCCACGAGTCGGGCATGACAGAGTGGCACGCGTTCATAAAACTGCATAGCAGCGTGGCGACCGGCTACCTCAGAACGGCCACCTGCCTGGGGATAGCAGGAGAGCGAGAAGCACGGCTGCTCTCTCGGGGTACGCCAGGGCCGAGCGCGGGCTCGCCTGCGGAAGAACCCCTGCCTTCTCCCACGGTGAATTCCGGGGGAGACGGGGCCGGTTCACGTACCCGACCCGGGGCTGGGCGGTCCCCGGGCAAAGCCTCCAGAAGGGTCCCCTTGCACGCACAGACCGGGAGAGGCTAAGAGGGCGGGAGGCGCGGGTCCCTGTACCCAGGCAGGGCGCGCCGTCCTTGGGAACAGGATGGGCGACAAGTACCCCTGACAGAATGTGAGTCCCGGTTGTCGGCCAGGGGTAGGTGTGGGTCCCTGTGCCCAGGCAGGGTGCACCGAACCCGGGCAAGGCCTCTGTAAAGGGCCCCCGACAGACTTCCAGGCCTCGGGACATTTGACAGAGAACCAGGGCGGGAGGCGCGGGTCCCTGTACCCAGGCAGGGCGCGCCGTCCTTGGGAACAGGATGGGCGACAAGTACCCCTGACAGAATGTGAGTCCCGGTTGTCGGCCAGGGGTAGGTGTGGGTCCCTGTGCCCAGGCAGGGTGCACCGAACCCGGGCAAGGCCTCTGTAAAGGGCCCCCGACAGACTTCCAGGCCTCGGAACATTTGCCAGAGAACCAGGGCGGGAGGCGCGGGTCCCTGTACCCAGGCAGGGCGCGCCGTCCTTGGGAACAGGATGGGCGACAAGTACCCCTGACAGAATATGAGTCCCGGTTGTCGGCCAGGGGGAGGTGTGGGTCCCTGTGCCCAGGCAGGGTCCACCGAACTCGGGCAATGCCTCGGGAAGGGTCCCCCGAAAGACTTCCAGGCCTGACGATTATCTCGAAACCGAGAACCGCTATGAGAACGGATTCGAAGGCTGAATCCGGGTGACAGTTCCACGAGTCGGGCATGACAGAGTGGCACGCGTTCATAAAACTGCATAGCAGCGTGGCGACCGGCTACCTCAGAACGGCCACCTGCCTGGGGATAGCAGGAGAGCGAGAAGCACGGCTGCTCTCTCGGGGTACGCCAGGGCCGAGCGCGGGCTCGCCTGCGGAAGAACCCCTGCCTTCTCCCACGGTGAATTCCGGGGGAGACGGGGGCCGGTTCACGTACCCGACCCGGGGCTGGGCGGTCCCCGGGCAAAGCCTCCAGAAGGGTCCCCTTGCACGCACAGACCCGGAGAGGCTAAGAGGGCGGGAGGCGCGGGTCCCTGTACCCAGGCAGGGCGCGCCGTCCTTGGGAACAGGATGGGCGACACGTACCCCTGACAGAATATGAGTCCCGGTTGTCGGCCAGGGGGAGGTGTGGGTCCCTGTGCCCGGGCAGGGTCCACCGAACCCAGGCAAGGCCTCTGGAAGGGTCCCCCGAAAGACTTCCAGGCCTGACGATTATCTCGAAACTGAGAACCGCTATGAGATCGAATTTGAAAGCCGAATCCGGGCGACAGTTCCATGATCTGGGCATGAGAGAGTGGTACGCGTTCATAAAAGTGTATCGCAGCATCGCGACCGGGTACCTTCGAACGGCCACCTGTGCCAGAGAGCTGGGACGTTGAGCCAGTTGAGCAACTTTGGCGGGCGGTCCGCCGAGGTTCCCCAGACCCTGGGGAGATGTGCGCGTGGGCTGTCCCCCCTCTTTGGACCGGAGGGGCCTAGCTAAGGGCATATTTCTCGATTGATCTGGCAAGGTGCGATCTGGCGGGGAGCTACCCTCTCGTTTGGCCGGGCTGTGGAGCCCGTGTCAGCGAAGGCGAGAGGGTCTTGTTCACCCTGATGCCGCATCGCACTGGGGCTCGGGGCCCTTAGGGTATACCCCCTCCCGGTGGAACTCCTGCTGGGAAAGGGGTCGTCCCTCCCGAGAGGCAAGCTTGAGTGGAACGGAGTTGGGACTCCCAGAGGTGTCCGGTGCCCGGCTGAGGAGAGCGGGCCGAGCTAATAGCATTATTCGCAATATCTCCAGATGGTGATTTTGACGCACGATCCGGCGGGGAGCGACCCTCTCGTTCGGCCGGGCTCTGGAGCCCGTGTCGGCTAAGGCGAGAGGGATTGATCCCCTGATGCTGCATCGCACCATGGCATGGTCCGGAAGGGTATATCCATCTTTGAAGGTCACTAGATCGATCTATTGTTGCGTGATCACGAAGGGCCCTAGGGAGGGCGGCCGGGTGGTCCGGCAGGAAGCGTAACCGCGTCCCGGTGCGGGAGAACCAAGGCCCCACAGGGTCCTCGAGGCTGCCCGCGAGACTCCGGTCCCGTCTCGGCACGCCTCGTTCCCCGGGCCTCTCCCCTAAGCCGTGGGTGTCGGAGTGCGCGCAGCAGGACCGCACCTCAGCCGCCCTCCCTCGGCCTCCCTCGCGGAGGGGGGCCGAGCCGTCCCAGAAAACGCCAGGGGGACGGCTGCCCGATGGCCACTGGACCCCGCTGAGCCCACCCTGGCAGGGGATCCTTGGAGAGCGGACACCTGGAGGAAGGCAGCGGGACCGCCGGGCGGGTGGGCGGACCCCGACGGGCCGCCCGGCGGAGCCCCTTCGTAGGCTGAGCGTAAAATTGCCAGAGTCCCGATTGACATGCCCGGGGGGGCTAAGCGTGGGTCCCTGCATCCCAGGCAGGGTGTGCCCACCCCGGGCATGGGATCCCCGAACCCGGAGTGGTGGAGGGGTCGGTGGTCATGAAGGCCCCTAGGGAGGGCGGCCGGGTGGTCTGGCAGGAAGCGCAACTGTGCCCCGGTGCGGGAGAACCAAGGCCCCACAGGGTCCTCGAGGCTGCCCGCGAGACTCCGGTCCCGTCTCGGCACGCCTCGTTCCCCGGGCCTCTCCCCTAAGCCGTGGGTGTCGGAGTGCGCGCAGCAGGACCGCACCTCAGCCGCCCTCCCTCGGCCTCCCTCGCGGAGGGGGGCCGAGCCGTCCCAGAAAATGCCAGGGGGACGGCTGCCCGATGGCCACTGGACCCTGCTGAGCCCACCCTGGCAGGGGATCCCCGGAGAGCGGAAGGCAGCGGGACCTCTGGGCTGGTGGGCGGACCCCGGCGGGCCGCCCGGCGGAGCCCCTTTGTAGGCTGAGCGTAAAATTGACAGAGTCCCGATTGACATGCCCGGGGGGCTAAGCGTGGGTCCCTGCATCCCAGGCAGGGTGCGCCCACCCCGGGCATGGGATCCCCGAACCCGGAGCGGTGGAGGGGTTGGTGGTCACGAAGGGCCCTAGGGAGGGCGGCCGGGTGGTCCGGCAGGAAGCGCAACCGCGTCTCGGTGCGGGAGAACAGGGTCCTCGAGGCTGCCCGCGAGACTCCGGTCCCGTCTCGGCACGCCTCGTTCCCCGGGCCTCTCCCCTAAGCCGTGGGTGTCGGAGTGCGCGCAGCAGGACCGCACCTCAGCCGCCCTCCCTCGGCCTCCCTCGCGGAGGGGGCCGAGCCGTCCCAGAAAACGCCAGGGGGACGGCTGCCCGACGGCCACTGGACCCCGCTGAGCCTACCCCGGGCAGGGGATCCCCGGAGAGCGGACACCCCGAGGAAGGCAGTGGGACCGCCGGGCGGGTGGGCGGACCCCGACGGGCCGCCCGGCGGAGCCCCTTCGTAGGCTGAGCGTAAAATTGACAGAGTCCCGATCGACAAGCCAGGGGGACTAAGCGTGGGTCCCTGCATCCCAGGCAGGGCGCGCCCACCCCGGGCACGGGATCCCCGAACCCGGAGCGGTGGAGGGGTTGGTGGTCACGAAGGGCCCTAGGGAGGGCGGCCGGGTGGTCCGGCAGGAAGCGCAACCGCGTCTCGGTGCGGGAGAACAGGGTCCTCGAGGCTGCCCGCGAGACTCCGGTCCCGACTCGGCACGCCTCGTTCCCCGGGCCTCTCCCCTAAGCCGTGGGTGTCGGAGTGCGCGCAGCAGGACCGCACCTCAGCCGCCCTCCCTCAGCCTCCCTCGCGGAGGGGGCTGAGCCGTCCCAGAAAATGCCAGGGGGACGGCTGCCCGACGGCCACTGGACCCCGCTGAGCCTACCCCGGGCAGATGATCCCCGGAGAGCGGACACCCCGAGGAAGGCAGTGGGACCGCCGGGCGGGTGGGCGGACCCCGACGGGCCGCCCGGCGGAGCCCCTTCGTAGGCTGAGCGTAAAATTGACAGAGTCCCGATCGACAAGCCAGGGGGGCTAAGCGTGGGTCCCTGCATCCCAGGCAGGGCGCGCCCACCCCGGGCACGGGATCCCCGAACCCGGAGCGGTGGAGGGGTCGGTGGTCACGAAGGGCCCTAGGGAGGGCGGCCGGGTGGTCCGGCAGGAAGCGCAACCGCGTCTCGGTGCGGGAGAACAGGGTCCTCGAGGCTGCCCGCGAGACTCCGGTCCCGACTCGGCACGCCTCGTTCCCCGGGCCTCTCCCCTAAGCCGTGGGTGTCGGAGTGCGCGCAGCAGGACCGCACCTCAGCCGCCCTCCCTCGGCCTCCCTCGCGGAGGGGGCCGAGCCGTCCCAGAAAATGCCAGGGGGACGGCTGCCTGACAGCCACTGGACCCCGCTGAGCATACCCCGGGCAGGGGATCCCCGGAGAGCGGACACCCGGAGGAAGGCAGTGGGACCGCCGGGCGGGTGGGCGGACCCCGACGGGCCGCCCGGCGGAGCCCCTTCGTAGGCTGAGCGTAAAATTGACAGAGTCCCGATCGACATGCCAGGGGGGCTAAGCGTGGGTCCCTGCATCCCAGGCAGGGCGCGCCCACCCCGGGCACGGGATCCCCGAACCCGGAGCGGTGGAGGGGTCGGTGGTCACGAAGGGCCCTAGGGAGGGCGGCCGGGTGGTCCGGCAGGAAGCGCAACCGTGTCTCGGTGCGGGAGAACAGGGTCCTCGAGGCTGCCCGCGAGACTCCGGTCCCGTGTCGGCACGCCTCGTTCCCCGGGCCTCTCCCCTAAGCTGTGGGCATCGGAGTGCGCGCAGCAGGACCGCACCTAAGCCGCCCTCCCTCGGCCTCCCTCACGGAGGGGGGCTGAGCCGTCCCAGAACACGCGAGCGGGATGGCTGCCTGACGGCCACTGGACCCCCCTCGCCCACCCTGGGCTTGGGAGTCCCGGAGAGCGGACACCCAGAGGAAGGCAGCGGGACCGCCGGGCGGGTGGGCGGACCCCGTCGGGACGCCCGGCGGAGCTCCTTCATAGGCTGAGCGTAACATTGACAAGGTCGAGATCGCTGTGTGCGGGGTGTTTGGGACCGGTCCCTGGACCCCCGGGAGGGTTCGCACACCCCGCGCACGGTATCCCCAGAGAGGGCACACCCGGAGGAAGGCAGCGGGACCACCGGGTGGGTGCGCGAACCCGCACGGGCGGTGCAGCGTGGCCCCGAAGTAGGCTGAGCGTAACATTTACAAGGTCGAGATCGCTGTGCGCGGGGTGTTTGGCACCGGTCCCTGGACCCCCGGGAGGCTTCGCACACCCCGCGCATGGTATCCCCAGAGAGGGCACACCCGGAGGAAGGCAGCGGGACCACCGGGTGGGTGCGCGAACCCGCACGGGCGGTGCAGCGTGGCCCCGAATTAGGCTGAGCGTAACATTGACAAGGTCGAGATCGCTGTGCGCGGGGTGTTTGGCACCGGTCCCTGGACCCCCGGGAGGGTTCGCACACCCCGCGCATGGTATCCCCAGAGAGGGCACACCCGGAGGAAGGCAGCGGGACCACCGGGTGGGTGCGCGAACCCGCACGGGCGGTGCAGCGTGGCCCCGAAGTAGGCTGAGCGTAACATTGACAAGGTCGAGATCGCTGTGTGCGGGGTGTTTGGGACCGGTCCCTGGACCCCCGAGAGGGTTCGCACACCCCGCGCACGGTATCCCTAGAGAGGGCACACCCGGAGGAAGGCAGCGGGACCACCGGGTGGGTGCGCGAACCCGCACGGGCGGTGCAGCGTGGCCCCGAAGTAGGCTGAGCGTAACATTGACAAGGTCGAGATCGCTGTGCGCGGGGTGTTTGGCACCGGTCCCTGGACCCCCGGGAGGCTTCGCACACCCCGCGCATGGTATCCCCGGAGAGGGCACACCCGGAGGAAGGCAGCGGGACCACCGGGTGGGTGCGCGAACCCGCACGGGCGGTGCAGCGTGGCCCCGAAGTAGGCTGAGCGTAACATTCACAAGGTCGAGATCGCTGTGCGCGGGTTGTTTGGCACCGGTCCCTGGACCCCCGGGAGGCTTCGCACACCCCGCGCACGGTATCCCCGGAGAGGGCACACCCGGAGGAAGGCAGCGGGACCACCGGGTGGGTGCGCGAACCCGCACGGGCGGTGCAGCGTGGCCCCGAAGTAGGCTGAGCGTAACACTGACAAGGTCGAGATCGCTGTGTGCGGGGTGTTTGGGACCGGTCCCTGGACCCCCGAGAGGGTTCGCACACCCCGCGCACGGTATCCCTAGAGAGGGCACACCCGGAGGAAGGCAGCGGGACCACCGGGTGGGTGCGCGAACCCGCACGGGCGGTGCAGCGTGGCCCCGAAGTAGGCTGAGCGTAACACTGACAAGGTCGAGATCGCTGTGCGCGGGGTGTTTGGCACCGGTCCCTGGACCCCCGGGAGGCTTCGCACACCCCGCGCATGGTATCCCCAGAGAGGGCACACCCGGAGGAAGGCAGCGGGACCACCGGGTGGGTGCGCGAACCCGCACGGGCGGTGCAGCGTGGCCCCGAAGTAGGCTGAGCGTAACATTGACAAGGTCGAGATCGCTGTGTGCGGGGTGTTTGGGACCGGTCCCTGGACCCCCGAGAGGGTTCGCACACCCCGCGCACGGTATCCCCAGAGAGGGCACACCCGGAGGAAGGCAGCGGGACCACCGGGTGGGTGCGCGAACCCGCACGGGCGGTGCAGCGTGGCCCCGAAGTAGGCTGAGCGTAACACTGACAAGGTCGAGATCGCTGTGCGCGGGGTGTTTGGCACCGGTCCCTGGACCCCCGGGAGGCTTCGCACACCCCGCGCATGGTATCCCCGGAGAGGGCACACCCGGAGGAAGGCAGCGGGACCACCGGGTGGGTGCGCGAACCCGCACGGGCGGTGCAGCGTGGCCCCGAAGTAGGCTGAGCGTAACATTGACAAGGTCGAGATCGCTGTGCGCGGGGTGTTTGGGACCGGTCCCTGGACCCCCGGGAGGCTTCGCACACCCCGCGCATGGTATCCCCGGAGAGGGCACACCCGGAGGAAGGCAGCGGGACCACCGGGTGGGTGCGCGAACCCGCACGGGCGGTGCAGCGTGGCCCCGAAGTAGGCTGAGCGTAACATTGACAAGGTCGAGATCGCTGTGCGCGGGGTGTTTGGCACCGGTCCCTGGACCCCCGGGAGGCTTCGCACACCCCGCGCACGGTATCCCCGGAGAGGGCACACCCGGAGGAAGGCAGCGGGACCACCGGGTGGGTGCGCGAACCCGCACGGGCGGTGCAGCGTGGCCCCGAAGTAGGCTGAGCGTAACATTGACAAGGTCGAGATCGCTGTGCGCGGGGTGTTTGGCACCGGTCCCTGGACCCCCGGGAGGCTTCGCACACCCCGCGCATGGTATCCCCGGAGAGGGCACACCCGGAGGAAGGCAGCGGGACCACCGGGTGGGTGCGCGAACCCGCACGGGCGGTGCAGCGTGGCCCCGAAGTAGGCTGAGCGTAACATTGACAAGGTCGAGATCGCTGTGCGCGGGGTGTTTGGCACCGGTCCCTGGACCCCCGGGAGGCTTCGCACACCCCGCGCATGGTATCCCCGGAGAGGGCACACCCGGAGGAAGGCAGCGGGACCACCGGGTGGGTGCGCGAACCCGCACGGGCGGTGCAGCGTGGCCCCGAAGTAGGCTGAGCGTAACATTGACAAGGTCGAGATCGCTGTGCGCGGGGTGTTTGGCACCGGTCCCTGGACCCCCGGGAGGGTTCGCACACCCCGCGCACGGTATCCCCGGAGAGGGCACACCCGTAGGAAGGCAGCGGGACCACCGGGTGGGTGCGCGAACCCGCACGGGCGGTGCAGCGTGGCCCCGAAGTAGGCTGAGCGTAACATTGACAAGGTCGAGATCGCTGTGCGCGGGGTGTTTGGCACCGGTCCCTGGACCCCCGGGAGGCTTCGCACACCCCGCGCATGGTATCCCCGGAGAGGGCACACCCGGAGGAAGGCAGCGGGACCACCGGGTGGGTGCGCGAACCCGCACGGGCGGTGCAGCGTGGCCCCGAAGTAGGCTGAGCGTAACATTGACAAGGTCGAGATCGCTGTGCGCGGGGTGTTTGGCACCGGTCCCTGGACCCCCGGGAGGCTTCGCACACCCCGCGCACGGTATCCCCGGAGAGGGCACACCCGGAGGAAGGCAGCGGGACCACCGGGTGGGTGCGCGAACCCGCACGGGCGGTGCAGCGTGGCCCCGAAGTAGGCTGAGCGTAACATTGACAAGGTCGAGATCGCTGTGCGCGGGGTGTTTGGCACCGGTCCCTGGACCCCCGGGAGGCTTCGCACACCCCGCGCATGGTATCCCCGGAGAGGGCACACCCGGAGGAAGGCAGCGGGACCACCGGGTGGGTGCGCGAACCCGCACGGGCGGTGCAGCGTGGCCCCGAAGTAGGCTGAGCGTAACATTCACAAGGTCGAGATCGCTGTGTGCGGGGTGTTTGGCACCGGTCCCTGGACCCCCGGGAGGGTTCGCCCACCCCGCGCATGGTATCCCCGGAGAGGGCACACCCGGAGGAAGGCAGCGGCACCGGCGGGCGGGTGTGCGGACCCCGTCGGGACGCACGACAGTGCTTCAGGCCGACCTTCTTAGGCTGAGCGACAAAGTCCCGATTGACGTGTGTGTCCCTGTGCCCAGGCAGGGTGCACCGTCCTTGGGCACAGGATCGTCGACGCGGACCCCCCCCCCGCGGCGGGGAAGGGGAAGCGTCGACATTTGCGACATAGTCGAGCGAGGACGACGTCCGGTCGGCCGAGGGCCCCCGATGCCCCTGGACCCCCCGGGGTGGGCCAGACGGAAAAATGTCAAAGTCTGGTTGTCGGCCAGGGGTAAGTGTGTGTCCCTGTGCCCAGGCAGGGTGCACCAAACCCGGGCGAGGCCTCCGGAAGGGTCCCCTGACAGACTTCCAGGCCTCGGGACTTTTGACAGAGAACCAGGGCGGGAGGCGCGGGTCCCTGTACCCAGACAGGGCGTGCTATCCTTGGGCACAGGATCGTCGACGCGGACCCCCCCGCGGCGGGGAAGGGGAAGCGTCGACATATTCGACATAGTCGAGCGAGGACGACGTCCGGTCGGCCGAGGGCCCCCGATGCCCCTGGACCCCCCGGGGAGGGCCAGACGGAAAAATGTCAAAGTCTGGTTGTCGGCCAGGGGTAAGTGTGTGTCCCTGTGCCCAGGCAGGGTGCACCAAACCCGGGCGAGGCCTCTGGAAGGGTCCCCTGACAGACTTCCAGGCCTCGGGACTTTTGACAGAGAACCAGGGCGGGAGGCGCGGGTCCCTGTACCCAGGCAGGGCGCGCTATCCTTGGGCACAGGATCGTCGACGCGGACCCCCCCGCGGCGGGGAAGGGGAAGCGTCGACATATTCGACATAGTCGAGCGAGGACGACGTCCGGTCGGCCGAGGGCCCCCGATGCCCCTGGACCCCCCGGGGTGGGCCAGACGGAAAAATGTCAAAGTCTGGTTGTCGGCCAGGGGTAAGTGTGTGTCCCTGTGCCCAGGCAGGGTGCACCAAACCCGGGCGAGGCCTCCGGAAGGGTCCCCTGACAGACTTCCAGGCCTCGGGACTTTTGACAGAGAACCAGGGCGGGAGGCGCGGGTCCCTGTACCCAGGCAGGGCGCGCTATCCTTGGGCACAGGATCGTCGACGCGGACCCCCCCGCGGCGGGGAAGGGGAAGCGTCGACATATTCGACATAGTCGAGCGAGGACGACGTCCGGTCGGCCGAGGGCCCCCGATGCCCCTGGACCCCCCGGGGTGGGCCAGACGGAAAAATGTCAAAGTCTGGTTGTCGGCCAGGGGTAAGTGTGTGTCCCTGTGCCCAGGCAGGGTGCACCAAACCCGGGCGAGGCCTCCGGAAGGGTCCCCTGACAGACTTCCAGGCCTCGGGACTTTTGACAGAGAACCAGGGCGGGAGGCGCGGGTCCCTGTACCCAGGCAGGGCGCGCTATCCTTGGGCACAGGATCGTCGACGCGGACCCCCCCGCGGCGGGGAAGGGGAAGCGTCGACATATTCGACATAGTCGAGCGAGGACGACGTCCGGTCGGCCGAGGGCCCCCGATGCCCCTGGACCCCCCGGGGTGGGCCAGACGGAAAAATGTCAAAGTCTGGTTGTCGGCCAGGGGTAAGTGTGTGTCCCTGTGCCCAGGCAGGGTGCACCAAACCCGGGCGAGGCCTCCGGAAGGGTCCCCTGACAGACTTCCAGGCCTCGGGACTTTTGACAGAGAACCAGGGCGGGAGGCGCGGGTCCCTGTACCCAGGCAGGGCGCGCTATCCTTGGGCACAGGATCGTCGACGCGGACCCCCCCGCGGCGGGGAAGGGGAAGCGTCGACATATTCGACATAGTCGAGCGAGGACGACGTCCGGTCGGCCGAGGGCCCCCGATGCCCCTGGACCCCCCGGGGTGGGCCAGACGGAAAAATGTCAAAGTCTGGTTGTCGGCCAGGGGTAAGTGTGTGTCCCTGTGCCCAGGCAGGGTGCACCAAACCCGGGCGAGGCCTCCGGAAGGGTCCCCTGACAGACTTCCAGGCCTCGGGACTTTTGACAGAGAACCAGGGCGGGAGGCGCGGGTCCCTGTACCCAGGCAGGGCGCGCTATCCTTGGGCACAGGATCGTCGACGCGGACCCCCCCGCGGCGGGGAAGGGGAAGCGTCGACATATTCGACATAGTCGAGCGAGGACGACGTCCGGTCGGCCGGTGCCGACGCGCCGACCCGGACCCCACGGAGTCGAGGGAAAATGTTAAAAGTCTGGTGGTTGGCCCTTGGGAAGTGTGTATCCTTGTGCCCAGGCAGGGTGCACTGAACCTGGGCAAGTCATCTGGAAGGGTCCCCTGACAGACCTCCAGACATGATGATTATCTCAAAACTGAGAACCACTATGAGATCGGATTTGAAAGCCGAATCCAGGCGACAGTTCCATGAGCTGGGCATGTCGGAGTGGTACGCGTTCATAAAAGTGTATCACAGCATCGCGACCGGGTACCTTCGAACGGCCACCTGTGCCAGAGAGCTGGGACGTCGAGCGAGTCGAGCCAGTCTGGCGGGCGGTCCGCCGAGGGTCCCCCGTCCCCCCGGACCCCCAGGGTGGGCCAGACGAAAAATCGTCAAAGTCCGGTTGTCGGCCAGGGGTAAGTGTATGTCCCTGTGCCCAGGCAGGGTGCACCGAACCCGGGCAAGGCCTCCGGAAGGGTCCCCTGACAGACTTCCAGGTCTTGGGACTTTTGACGGAGAACCAGGGCGGGAGGCGCGGGTCCCTGTACCCAGGCAGGGCGCGCTATCCTTGGGCACAGGATCGTCGATGTGGACCCCCCCGCGGCGGGGAGGTGGAAGCGTCGACAGACTCGACATAGTCGAGCGAGTACGGCGGGCGGTCTGCCGAGGGCCCTCGACACCCCTGGACCCCCAGGGTGGGCCATACGAAAAACCGTCAAAGTCCGGTTGTCGGCCAGGGGTAAGTGTGTGTCCCTGTGCCCAGGCAGGGTGCACTGAACCCGGGCGAGGCCTCCGGAAGGGTCCCCTGACAGACTTCCAGGCCTCGGGACTTTTGACGGAGAACCAGGGCGGGAGGCGCGGGTCCCTGTACCCAGGCAGGGCGCGCTATCCTTGGGCACAGGATCGTCGACGTGGACCCCCCGCGGCGGGGAGGCGGAAGCGTCGAGCGAGTCGAGCGAGTACGGCGGGCGGTCCGCCGATGGGCCCCCGGCCCCAGGGGTGGTGCCGACGCGCCCCCCCGGACCTCACGGAGGCGAGAAAAAAAATGTCAAAGTCCCGGTTGTCGGCCAGGGGTAGGTGCGGGTCCCTGTGCCCAGGAAGGTCAACCGAACCCGGGCAAGGCCTCTGCAAAGGTCCCCTGACCGACTTCCAGGCCTGACGATTTTCTCGAAACTGAGAACCGCTATGATATCGGATTTGAAAGCTGAATCCAGGCGACAGTTCCACGAGTTGGGCATGTTGGAGTGGTACGCGTTCATAAAAGTGTATCGCAGCATCGCGACCGGGTACCTTCGAACGGCCACCTGTGCCAGAGAGCTGGGATGTCGAGTGAGTTGAGCGGGTTGAGCCAGGGCGGGAGGTGCGGGTCCCTGTACCCAGGCAGGGCGCGCTGTCCTTGGGCACAAGATCGGTGATGCGGACCCCTGATGAATGTCAAAGTCCCGGTTGTCGGCCAGGGGTAGGTGTGGGTCCCTGTGCCCAGGCAGGGTGCACTGAACCCGGGCAAGGCCTCCGGAAGGGTCCCCTGACAGACTTCCAGGCCTTGGGACCTTTGACGGAGAACCAGGGCGGGAGGCGCGGGTCCCTGTACCCAGGCAGGGCGCGCTATCCTTGGGCACAGGATCGTCGACCTGGACCCCCCGCGGCGGGGAGGCGGAAGCGTCGAGCGAGTACGGCGGGCGGTCCGCCGATGGGCCCCCGGCCCCAGGGGTGGTGCCGACGCGCCCCCCCGGACCTCACGGAGGCGAGAAAAAAAATGTCAAAGTCCCGGTTGTCGGCCAGGGGTAGGTGCGGGTCCCTGTGCCCAGGAAGGTCAACCGAACCCGGGCAAGGCCTCTGCAAAGGTCCCCTGACCGACTTCCAGGCCTGACGATTTTCTCGAAACTGAGAACCGCTATGATATCGGATTTGAAAGCTGAATCCAGGCGACAGTTCCACGAGTTGGGCATGTTGGAGTGGTACGCGTTCATAAAAGTGTATCGCAGCATCGCGACCGGGTACCTTCGAACGGCCACCTGTGCCAGAGAGCTGGGATGTCGAGTGAGTTGAGCGGGTTGAGCCAGGGCGGGAGGCGCGGGTCCCTGTACCCAGGCAGGGCGCGCTGTCCTTGGGCACAAGATCGGTGATGCGGACCCCTGATGAATGTCAAAGTCCCGGTTGTCGGCCAGGGGTAGGTGTGGGTCCCTGTGCCCAGGCAGGGTGCACTGAACCCGGGCAAGGCCTCCGGAAGGGTCCCCTGACAGACTTCCAGGCCTTGGGACCTTTGACGGAGAACCAGGGCAGGAGGCGCGGGTCCCTGTACCCAGGCAGGGCGCGCTGTCCTTGGGCACAGGTTTGTCGATGTTGACCCCCCCGTGGCGGGGAGGCGGAAGTGTCGAGCGAGTCGAGCGAGTACGGCGGGCGGTCCGCCGATGGGCCCCCGGCCCCAGGGGTGGTGCCGACGCGCCCCCCCGGACCCCACGGAGGCGAGAAAAAAAATGTCAAAGTCCCGGTTGTCGGCCAGGGGTAGGTGCGGGTCCCTGTGCCCAGGAAGGTCAACCGAACCCGGGCAAGGCCTCTGCAAAGGTCCCCTGACCGACTTCCAGGCCTGACGATTTTCTCGAAACTGAGAACCGCTATGAGATCGGATTTGAAAGCTGAATCCAGGTGACAGTTCCACGAGCTGGGCATGTTGGAGTGGTACGCGTTCATAAAAGTGTATCACAGCATCGCGACCGGGTACCTTCGAACGGCCACCTGTGCCAGAGAGCTGGGACGTCGAGCGAGTCGAGCAACTTCGGCAGGCGGTCCGCTGAGGTTCCCTGGACCCCGGGGTGATGCGCGCGTGGCCTGCCCTCTCTTTGGACCGGAGGGGCGGAGCTAAGGGCATATTTCCGTGTTTTCCCCCGTGTAAGGTC